>NC_057801.1:114643598-114645643 GCF_018294505.1 Triticum aestivum | reverse complement strand
GACCCTCGGGCTCGCGAAAACCCAAGGGAAAAGGGGTATAGGTGGCAAATGGTAAAACCAAGGTTGGGCCTTGCTGGAGGAGTTTTATTCAAAGCGAACTGTTAAGGGGTCCCATAAATCACCCAACCGTGTAAGGAACGCAAAATCAAGGAACATAACACCGGTATGACAGAAACTAGGGCGGCAAGAGTGGAACAAGTCACCAGGCATAAGGCCGAGCCTTCCACCCTTTACCAAGTATATAAGGTGCATTAATTTAAACAGGAGATATTGTGATATCCCAAAATATCCGTGTTCCGACCAGGAACAAACTTCATCTTCACCTGCAACTAACAATGCTATAAGAGGGGCTGAGCAAAAGCGGTGACATAGCCAAACAACGGTTGCTGGGACAGGTTGGTTAGAGGTTTGACATGGCAATAGGTAGGCATGGTAAACAATGGCAGGTAGAGCTAACATAGCGATAGAGCGAGTACTAGCAAGCAAAAATAGAAGTGATATCGAAGGTATGATCATCTTGTGTGCAAGGTTCTTAGAGTTGTCGAAGGCTGGATCCTCGTAAGTGTTCTCAACAGGTTCCTCGTGCACGAACTCGTCTCCCGGCTCTACCCAAAGGAAGAACACAAGCAAGGAACCACAATAAATCACGGTGCAATGCACAAGCAACATGATGCAATACATGTCATGATATGCGAGATGTGATATGCAATGCATATGCGTGCTTCGGAAGGAAAGATGATGAACAAGGCATCAACTTGGCAAACCAAGTATGCCGCTGGAAAGATGATATGATTTCGGTTGAAATTGATATAAAGATCACCGGGAACGGATGCACGGTTTACAAATGGCAAGCAAGACAAGTATGGCACAAAGCTGCGATTAACAGCACGATGCTACTTAGCATGCAACAATAAACTATGCTACAGCACCCCAACATAAAAACAAAGCATATGGCAGTGATCTACAGGAGATGCTTTACAAAAGAGGAACACTGAGCTACGGCTAAATCACATCATAACAGGTTCAAACAAGCATGGAGAAAGTGAAAAAAATTATCAGGTTGGACATGGCATAAACAACATCACGAAGCAATGTTCAGAGCAGGTTATCGACATGCTACAGGAACTTGTAATAGCAAAACAAGGCATGACATGAATCTACTCAAAGCATAGATCAGAAGTCCCTTACTGACCATAAGCCAAAAAGGATCAGAAAATATGATGGCACCCACGTAAACATAGCAAGTTTCGTTAACAGATTTCAGCAAACAAAGCATGGCATTGAAATAATTATAAAGGCACCTTCGCGAGCTCGATGCACTCACTACAGAGCATTTCATGATAAACTAAGCATACATCCATCAATAAGACATGTCATAGAAGCTATACATGGCAAGAAACAACATCATAGCATATCCGGACCAACTACAACAACCTCTGCCAAATTGAATAACATGTAAACAATCTGCCAGGAAACATTTTGAAGCAAAAGTAGAGCACGAAAATGACATGCTAGACTACTCCATAATTGCACCGAGGACCATGGATGGATAGAGAATAACCATGTTTTCAAAACATCCTTACTGAAGTATCTCAAATTATGCATGGATCTCTCTGTAGCAACATGTTTACATGGCATCAAAATTACAGCAGAACAGGAACTAAAATCAGCATTATCACGAAGCGTAGTTTGCATGCTTGTGCTAGTCACCACATTGATCACAAAAATACATGGTAAGCACCTCTGTAAAGAAAACATAGCCTATTTTAAAACACATTTAGGGACCAAGTCCATAGGATGCACATATCAATCATGGCAAAAATGACAAAAGAGCTCGTGCTGACAAGAATCTGAAACTAACATTATGAAGCCCTCTTCCAACAGCATTTCGGGCATCAAGATGAGCTCAAATGTAAATGTTGCAATGGAACGAAATGATGTACTCTTCGAGTTGAACAATTTGACATATTACACGCGTGAAACGGAGCTATGGATGCGAAGATGTGATGCGATGAAGATGCAACAATTTTTCTAGCAGAAAATGA
>NC_057801.1:114633641-114642886 GCF_018294505.1 Triticum aestivum | reverse complement strand
GGCTCGGGGGGCACGATCCGGGCCTCGCCGGGCTGGCGGCGCGGGGCGGCAGTGGGAGACACGTGGCGCGGCCTGATTCGCTGCGGCGGGCGGCGCGGACACGTCCGGCCCGACGCGGGCACGTCCGGCGGCGCGGGGAGGAAAAGCTAGGGTTTCGTCCGGATTTCGGGGAAGGGATCTATATATAGAGGTAGAGGGAGCTAGGAGACTCCAAATGAGTGCGGTTTTCGCCCACACGATCGTGATCGACGTTGGAGAGCATGGAAGTGACTTAGATGGGTTATTGGGCTGTTTTGGAGGGGTCTTGGGCTGCAACACAAAAGAGGCCTTTCCGGGAGTGCGGTTAACCGTTGGAGTATCAAACGAGCTCCAAATGACCCGAAACTTGACAGGTGGTCTACCGGTGCTATACCAGGGCCACTTGGCAAGGCTCGGTCCATTCCGAGAACGTTCAACACCCGCACACAAAAATATACAAGAGGGGTGCGCCGGTGCATGTGGGAGTGTCGGATTGCGAAACGGACAACGGGGAAAATGCTCGGATGCATGAGACGAACACGTATGCAAATGATATGCACATGATGACATGATATGATATGCATGACATGAATAAAATGCAAAACAAAAGACAAAACCCAACCACGGAGGGAATATCATATCACATCGCCGAAAATGGCAAGCGTTGGAGATACAAATATGGAAAGTTACATCCGGGGTGTTACAACACTCCACCACTACAAGAGGATCTCGTCCCGAGATCTAGGATTGAAAGAACTCCGGATATTCGGAACGGAGGTGATCCTCGCGCTCCCAGGTGGCTTCTCGGTCGGAATGGTGTGACCACTTCACTTTCAGGAATTTGATTGACTTGTTGCGAGTCTTGCGCTCAGTTTCTTCAAGAATAGCAACGGGGTGCTCATGATAAGAGAGATCTTCTTGGAGGTCGATCTCTTTGAAGTTGATAGTGCGCTGAGGAGTCTTGAAGCACTTGTGAAGCTGTGACACGTGAAACACATCGTGCACGTTTGCAAAGTTGGATGGAAGCTCAAGTTGATAGGCGAGGTCGCCTCTTTTGCCAATGATCTTGAAAGGACCCACGTATCTAGGGGCAAGCTTCCCTTTGATACCGAAGCGACGAGTGCCTTTGATTGGAGAGACACGGAGGTATACATGGTCTCCGATTTCAAAAGCCAAGTCACGGTGCTTGCTATCATAGTAACTCTTCTGTCGCGATTGCGCGGCTTTCAGATTCTCACGAATGACTTTGCACATTTCTTTGGCTTCTGTGATCAAGTCGTTGCCAAGAAGTTGGCGTTCACCTGTCTCAGACCAATTGAGAGGAGTACGACACTTTCTGCCATATAGAATTTTGAATGGGGCCTTGCCCGAACTCGCTTGGAAGCTGTTGTTGTAGGAAAACTCGGCATATGGAAGACAATCTTCCCACTTCATACCGAAAGAGATGACACAAGCCCTGAGCATATCTTCAAGGATTTGATTGACTCGCTCGACTTGGCCACTTGTTTGAGGATGGAAAGCTGTGCTGAAACGAATGTTGGTGCCCATGGCCGTCTGAAAGGAGTCCCGAAACTTAGAAGTGAAAATGCTTCCACGATCTGAAGATATCAATTGTGGAATGCCGTGCAAGGAGACAATTCTGGAGGTGTATAGCTCTGCCCGTTGAGCTGCTGTGATAGATTCTTTGATAGGAAGAAAATGAGCCACTTTGGTAAGCTTGTCAATGACAACGAAGATAGCATCATTTCCACGCTTGGACTTAGGAAAACCAGTCACGAAGTCCATCTCGATATGGTCAAACTTCCATTCCAGAATAGCAAGAGGTTGGAGGAGACCAGCTGGTCTTTGGTGTTCTGCTTTCACTCTTCTGTAGACATCACATTCATTCACGAATTGAGCTATCTCTCGCTTCATTCGAGTCCACCAATACGACTGCTTGAGGTCATGGTACATCTTTGTACTTCCAGGATGAATGGATAGGAGGGAATTGTGTGCCTCATTCATGATGACTTTTCTTAGATCACCTTTTGGAACCACAATTCGATCCTTGAAGAAAAGAGTATCTTTGTCATCCAAGCGATAGCACTTGTATTTAGGAATGCCCTTGTCAATACCATGTTTCACCTTCTTCGCCATGGTATCCAGGAGTTGTGCCTCACGAATTTGATCTTCCAAAGTAGGAGAGACTATGAGGTTGGCAAGAAAGCCTTGAGGAACAACTTGAAGATTCAGCTTGCGGAAAGCCTCACAAAGATCCGGTTGAAACAGCTTGAGAATTAGACTGTTGCAATAAGCCTTTCTGCTCAGAGCATCTGCAATCACATTCGCCTTGCCAGGAGTATATTCAATACTCGGATTGTACTCTTGAATCATTTCGACCCATCGAGTTTGCCTGAGATTGAGGTTGGGTTGAGTGAAGATATACTTGAGGCTCTTGTGATCGGTGAAAATGTCCACTTGCCTTCCCAATAAGAGATGTCTCCATGTTATCAATGCATGGACAACTGCCGCCAACTCAAGATCGTGAGTGGGGTAGTTCTTTTCGTTGGGCTTCAACTGACGAGAGGTATAGTCCACAACTTTTTTCTCTTGCATCAACACAACACCGAGACCTTGAAGGGAAGCATCACAGAATACTTCGAATGGCTTGGATTCATCAGGAGGAGTCAAAACAGGAGCTGTGACTAGCTTCTCTTTGAGGGTGTTGAAAGCGACGTCACACTCAGGCGTCCAGACATACTTGACATGCTTTTGGAGGAGGTTGGAAAGAGGCTTTGCAATCTTAGAGAAGTTCTCAACGAATCTTCGGCAATAGCTTGCAAGACCAAGAAAACTGCGGAGCTGCTTGACATTCTGAGGAGGTTCCCAATTCACAACTGCAGAAACCTTCGCCGGATTAACAGCAATGCCCTTGGCAGAGATGATATGACCAAGATAAAGAACTTCATCAAGCCAGAACTCACATTTGGAAAACTTCGCATAGAATTGATGCTCTCTGAGCTTGTCGAGCACCAATCGCAAATGTTTGGCATGATCCTGCTTATTCTTGGAGAAGACCAAGATATCATCAAGATACATGAGAACAAATTCATTGGTGTAGGGGTTGAAGATAAAGTTCATCATGCGACAGAATGTTGGAGCATCATTGACAAGGCCGAAAGACTTGACAGTATATTCATAAGAACCATAGCTTGTTCTGAATGCTGTCTTGCGAATATCTTCTTCACGAATGCGAATCTGATGATAACCCATACGAAGGTCAAGCTTGGAGAAGACTTTAGCACCTTTGAGTTGCTCGAAAAGCTCATTGATGTTGGGAAGTGGGTTCTTGTTCTTGATTGTCTTCTTGTTCAATGGACGGTAATCGACACAAAGTGGGTCCGTGCCATCCTTCTTCTGGACAAAAAGAACTCCACAACCCCATGGGGAAGAACTCGGTCTGATCAAACCCAGACGCTCTTGTTCATCGAGCTGCTTCTTCAATTCCTTCAGCTCCTTGGGTCCAAGCTTGTATGGACGCTTGCAAACAGGTTCAGTTCCAGGCTCAAGATCAATAACGAACTCGACTCACCGATGAGGAGGCATACCCGGAAGCTCTTCTAGAAAGACATCTTGGTACTCACTAATGACTGGAATTTGAGAAATAGCATCCAGCTCGCCCTTCTCATTGAGAGAAAACAACCGAATGGTTTCATCACGAGCGGCATAGATGATAACATCCTTAGAAGGGTGTGTCAATTGAATCTGCCTGGCAGCACAATCAAGCTGAGCCTTGTGCTTAGAAAGCCAGTCCATCCCAAGAATAAGATCAATATCAGAGTCGCCAAGAACAATTGGAGAAGACAGAAATTTATAGTCGCCCATCTTGATACCGACATTTGGAACCATCATGCTAGAGCTCAAACGCTTAGCTGGAGAAATAACTTGCATAGCTCTAGGTAATTCCTCTGTGTCAAAATTGTGCTTCGATGCAAAAGGATATGACATGAAAGAATGCGATGCACCAGTATCAAATAAGACTTTTGCAGGAATATCATTAATAGGAAGATTACCCATTATCACATCTGAAGAATCCTCTGCCTGAGCTGCATTCAACATGTTCACCTTTGCAGACTTTGGATTATGCTTGACCACTGCATTGCTTGAAGATCTCACAGGAGGAGGAGGAGGAAGGCACCTTTGATTTAAGCATTTGTTCGCGTAGTGGCCTTTCTGCTGGCACTTGTTGCAAGTCACTTCTGAGAGCGGACGGTGATAAGGAGCACTTGACCTTGGAGCTTGAGACTGAGACTTGTTTTGATAGCTTGGGTTGGGTGGGTGGGAAGATCCACGACCACCTGAGTTCTTCTGTTGGTAAGGCTGACGAAACGGAGGAGGAGGAAGATAAAACTTCTGCTGCTTAGCTGCCACTTGTGAGGAAGAAGAAGATTGCACTGCATCCCTGATTCTCTTCTTAGAAGCCTCACACTTGAGCTGAGCACCTTCTTGCTTGAGTGCCATATTGTAGAATTGATCAAACTGAGTAGGCTCAATAAGAACGAGAGCTAACTGCAGATCCTCTCTAAGGCCACCTCTGAACTGATAGATCATACTTTTCTCATCTGGAACATCTTGCTTAGCAAAGCGAGCAAGTTTCTGAAACTGCTTGTTGTATTCATACACTGACATGTTGCCTTGCTTGAGATTGCGGAACTCCTCACGCTTGCTCTCAACAACACTGGTAGGGATATGGTGAGCTTTAAAGTCCCGACAGAAATCAGTCCAAGTAATCACTCGACCACCTCTGGAATCCTTGTATTGCTGGAACCAATCAGCTGCCTGATCCTTGAGCTGAAAAGAAGCGAACTTGACATAGTCCTCAGGCCTGACATTGCTGCATTCAAAATGCTTGTTGATATCCACGAGCCAATCATCGGCGTTTGTGGCCTCAACACAATAGCTGAAAGACTTCGGCTGATTTGCAAGGAATTGGTTGAGGGTTGGAAACTAAGGCTGATGATTGAACTGCCCTTGACCTTGATTCCCTTGGTTGTCTTGGCCTTGGTTGCGCTCTTGCATGAGCTGGATCATCATCTGAGCATGGGCGTTAGAGGCTGCCATCAAAGCTTGCCATTCCTCTGGAGGCGGAGGTGGAGGGTTCGCTTGACTCCCATCATTGCCATCCGGATTCTGTCGCGTTGGCGGAGCCATCCTGAAGAGGGTGACATCCGTTAGCATCTTGATAGACAGATAGACAAGTTGAATCAACGGATAGAAATTGCAACATATAGTCTTCACAATAAACATTCGAACAAAGATGAACGAATGAATTCCAAAGTAAACATCACACGTCCATTAAGGTGAGAAGCCACTTGAATAGATATTGATGAATGAAATAAACAAGGTACAACTGGAACAAATAAGTATTACCCAATCACAAACCAAATATCTGCGGGAAGAAATGCTAGAGCTACTTGAATCCCACCTATAAACTCCCGAAACTTTCTGGTTATGCAATCTGGTGTTGGGGATACAGGGGAAGCAATATATATCTCACCCAAACTAACAATCCCTACATCCAGCTGTATCCATCCGTCAACACATAACCAAGAAACCTTCGGAAATCGTGTACCTCAATCTTCGAAAAGCATCCGTTATACGAGTTATGGCAATACTCCCGAGCTCGCCCCAGTACTGGGTTATCGGGGTTATCTCACCAACAACTGTACAAAAGAGATTTTTGATGTCGGCAAAACTCAGGTATTCCAGAACTGCAACGATAAAATTGTGACGACAACACCTCGGAGCTCAACTCCCCGGGACACTGCCACAACCCCTAAATGTCAGGAGGCACCAAGAACAATGTTCTTGTCACAAAACTATCGGAATGATTCCAAGATACCCGCTTGATCCTAAATTTTTTTTAGTGAAATTTGAGAAGAGGACAGTCAAAACATCTACCTCAGGAGACCTCACCAGAGCGACGAAGGGACTGAGGAGTAAAAAGAATCCTACTCTCCGATATATATACTCCTAAGACTCAAAACATTTTTGTTCTAGACTCAACATCGTCAGCAAACAATCAAGCAGGGGGCTCCTAAGTCGGGGATGGCTCTGATTACCAACTTGTAACACCCACGATGTGGCTATATCTCCCACGTGTCGAAGCACGACTTAGAGGCATAACCGCATAGTGGTTTTGTCGCAAGAAGGGTCATCTTCACACAATCCCATGTAATGAATATGAATGGGATAAAGAGAGTTGGCTTACAATCGCCACTTCACACAATACATAAATTAAGATCATACATCATTCAAAGTACACTCATAGACCGGCTACGGTCAAGTTCAAATGAAAAGAAGACAACCCCAAATGCTAGATCCCCGATCGCCCCGACTGGCTCCTCTACTGATCATCTGGAAACGATACATAGTAACGACCAAGGGCCTCATCAAATTCCCACTTCAGCTCAGTTGCACCATCTGCGCCAGTATCCTCGGCACCTGCATCTGTTTTGGTAGAATCTGTGAGTCACGAGGACTCAACAATCTCACACCCGCGAGATCAAGACTATTTAAGCTCATAGGTAGGTAAGGGGTAATATGGTGGAGCTGCAGCAAGCACTAAGCAAATATGGTGGCTAACATACGCAAGTGAGAGCGAGAAGAGAAGCAACACATCGGTCGAGAAGCTAGAAGATCAAGAAGTGATCCTGAAACTACTTACGTCAAGCATAACACAAACCGTGTTCACTTCCCGGACTCTGCCGAGAAGAGACCATCACGGCTACACACACGGTTGATGCATTTTAAAGAGGTCAAGTGTCAAGTTATCTACAACCGGACATTAACAAATTCCCATCTGCCTCATAACCGTGGGCACGACTTTCGAAAGATTATATACCCTGCAGGGGTGTCCCAACTCAGCCCATCACAAGCTCTCACGGTCAACGAAGGAATAGACCTTCTCCTGGGAAGACCCGATCAGTCTTGGAATCCCGGTTCACAAAACATTTCGACAATGGTAAAACAAGACCAGCAAAGCCGCCCGATGTGCCGACAAATCTCGATAGGAGCTGCACATATCTCGTTCTCAGGGCAACACCGGATGAGACTAGCTACGAGTAAAACCAGCCCTCAAGTTTCCCCGAGGTGGCCCCGCAGGCAGCTCATTTTGGACCAACACTCGAAGGAGCACTGGCCCGGGGGGGGGGGGGCTGAAATAAAGATGACCCTCGGGCTCGCGAACAGGGGTATAGGTGGCAAATGGTAAAACCAAGGTTGGGCCTTGCTGGAGGAGTTTTATTCAAAGCGAACTGTTAAGGGGGTCCCATATATCACCCAACCGTGTAAGGAACGCAAAATCAAGGAACATAACACCGATATGACAGAAACTAGGGCGGCAAGAGTGGAACAAGTCACCAGGCATAAGGCCGAGCCTTCCACCCTTTACCAAGTATATAAGGTGCATTAATTTAAACAGGAGATATTGTGATATCCCAAAATATCCGTGTTCCGACCAGGAACAAACTTCATCTTCACCTGCAACTAACAATGCTATAAGAGGGGTTGAGCAAAAGCGGTGACATAGCCAAACAACGGTTGCTGGGACAGGTTGGTTAGAGGTTTGACATGGCAATAGGTAAGCATGGTAAACAATGGCAGGTAGAGCTAACATAGTGATAGAGCGAGTACTAGCAAGCAAAAATAGAAGTGATATCGAAGGTATGATCATCTTGCGTGCAAGGTTCTCAGAGTTGTCGAAGGCTGGATCCTCGTAAGTGTTCTCAACAGGTTCCTTGTGCTCGAACTCGTCTCCCGGCTCTACCCAAAGCAAGAACACAAGCAAGGAACCACAATAAATCACGATGCAATGCACAAGCAACATGATGCAATACATGTCATGATATGCGAGATGTGATATGCAATGCATATGCGTGCTTCGGAAGGTAAGATGATGAACAAGGCATCAACTTGGCAAACCAAGTATGCCGCTGGAAAGATGAGATGATTTCGGTCGAAATCGATATAAAGATCACCGGGAACGGATGCACGGTTTGCAAATGGCAAGCAAGACAAGTATGGCACAAAGCTGCGATTAACAGCACGATGCTACTTAGCATGCAACAATAAACTATGCTACAGCACCCCAACATAAAAACAAAGCATATGGCAGTGATCTACAGGATATGCTTTACAAAAGAGGAACACTGAGCTATGGCTAAATCACATCATAACAGGTTCAAACAAGCATGGAGAAAGTGAAAAAAATTATCAGGTTGGACATGGCATAAACAGCATCACGAAGCAATGTTCAGAGCAGGTTATCGACATGCTACAGGAACTTGTAACAGCAAAACAAGGCATGGCATGAATTTACTCAAAGCATAGATCAAAAGTCCCTTGCTGACCATAAGCCAAAAAGGATCAGAAAATATGATGGCACCCACGTAAACATAGCAAGTTTCGTTAACAGATTTCAGCAAACAAAGCATGGCATTGAAATAATTATGAAGGCACCTTCGCGAGCTCGATGCACTCACTACAGAGCATTTCATGATAAACTAAGCATACATCCATCAAGAAGACAGGTAATAGAAGCTATACATGGCAATAAACAACATCATAGTATATCCGGACCAACTACAACAACCTCTGCCAAATTGAATAACATGTAAACAATCTTCCAGGAAACATTTTGAAGCAAAAGTAGAGCACGAAAATGACATGCTAGACTACTCCATAATTGTAACTAGGACCATGGATGTATAGAGCATAACCATGTTTTCAAAACACCCTTACTGAAGTATCTCAAATTATGCATGGATCTCTCTGTAGCAACATGTTTACATGGCATCAAAATTACAGCAGAACAGGAACTAAAATCAGCATTATCACGAAGCGTAGTTTGCATGCTTGTGCTAGTCACCACATTGATCACAAAAATACATGGTAAGCACCTCTGTAAAGAAAACATAGCCTAGTTCAAAACACATTTGGGGACCAAGTCCATAGGATGCACACATCAATCATGGCAAAAATGACAAAAGAGCTCGTGCTGACAAGAATCTGAAACTAACATTAGGAAGCCCTCTTCCAACAGCATTTAGGGCATCAAGATGAGCTCAAATGTAAATGATTCAATGGAATGGAATGATGTACTCTTCAAGACGAACAATTTGACATATTACACACGTGAAACGGAGCTACGAATGCGAAGATGTGATGCGATGAAAATGCAACAATTT
>NC_057801.1:114626077-114633117 GCF_018294505.1 Triticum aestivum | reverse complement strand
GGGGGCCTGATCCGGGCCTCGCCGGGCCGGCGGCGCGGGGCGGCGGCGGGAGACACGTGGCGCGGCCTGATTCACTGCGGCGGGCGGCGTGGACACGTCTGGCCCGACGCGGACACGTTTGGCGGCGCGGGGAGGAAAAGCTAGGGTTTCGTCCGGATTTCGGGGAAGGGATCTATATATAGAGGTAGAGGGAGGTAGGAGACTCCAAATGAGGTGCGGTTTTCGCCCACACGATCGTGATCGAACGACGGAGAGCATGGAAGTGACTTAGATGGGTTATTGGGCTGTTTTGGAGGGGTGTTGGGCTGCAACACAAAAGAGGCCTTTGCGGACGTGCGGTTAACCGTTGGAGTATCAAACGAGCTCCAAATGACCCGAAACTTGACAGGTGGTCTACCGGTGCTATACCAGGGCCACTTGGCAAGGCTCGGTCCATTCCGAGAATGTTCAACACCCGCACACAAAAATAGACAAGAGGGGTGCGCCGGTGCATGTGGGAGTGTCGGATTGCGAAACGGACAACGGGGAAAATGCTCGGATGCATGAGACGAACACGTATGCAAATGAGATGCACATGATGACATGATATGATATGCATGACATGAATAAAATGCAAAACAAAAGACAAAACCCAACCACGGAGGGAATATCATATCACATCGCCGAAAATGGCAAGAGTTGGAGATACAAATATGGAAAGTTACATCCGGGGTGTTCACCTGGCCACAAGGCCTTGCGAGTGTTTCTCCCGGTTTGTCAAAAGTCCCCACTACATGTTCGCTACGGTTGACATCACCAACAATGTCAAGGTGCTCAAGAATTCGGGCATCACCTGCCATAATCTTGTCAACATCCAGGGCCAATACAAGATCTGGGGCAGCAAGGAGGCATGAGAAGGACTCACTAGTTCACCTCGCCGAGGCCATCATCGACCCCTACTACAGAGACACGAAGGATTCCTGAACAACGACAAGCGTGCTTGGCACTCGGCCTGGATGGAGAAACTCGACAAAGATCATGTCATGTACGCAGCCAAGGAGGTGTACATGTGCTACGACATGTAGAGGCGGATCGTTGACATGAGTAAGTGCCTCCTTCCCCAAAATGGCAAGGGATCCAGCCAGAAGTAGAGCAATGGTGAGCATCGTCGCAACAAGAAGTAGATGATTAGATCCTCGTTTCTCCTAGTTTAGTATGCATGTAATTGCTTACTTTGGTGTGTGAAAATGTTATCTGTGTAGTCACTTGTCTAATTGTATGCTTAATTTGGTTATGCAATGCTGTCTTTTTAAGTATATTTGTTGATGCTCTGTAGACAGAGCAAATCACATCGCACACAGACTAAACAAGGGAACCTGTCGGTGATGATTTCATCAATCACTGACGATTGTATACCAGCAATCGTTGGCTCACAACACACACGGCTTGTTAACATGAATCGTCTGTGTTGTTATCAATCTTCCCACATATTTCTGATTACAGACCTATTTGCCGCGTATCACACACATCTTGTTATATCGAACCATTTCTGTTCTCTTATCTCAACAAAAACTGTTCATCCGAGTGAACCGCATGCTGTATATCGCACACACACCTTGATCTGATTGACCGTTTCTTTTGTGTTGTCTAATCACAAACAGTTCATCCGAGAGAACCGTATGTTGTGTATCACACACGCCTTCATCTGGCTGCCCGTTTTTTTTGTTCGTCCTCATCGCAAACACTTAATTGAACTAAACCGTATGCCCTGCATCGCACACGCAACTAAAATCTGAACCGTGTTTGATGCATCTGTCATCGCAAACATTTTGCACATTTTAGACAGTTCTCTCACACCACCGTTTGCGATTATTGCGTCACACACAGTTTCTCGAAGTGTCTCTGATCGTAGTGTCGCGTTAGCAGCATCCTGTAATAGTGCATCACCCTATCATCCTCAGTCTAGTGGTCTGGTTGAACTTATCAATAGAGAAATAAAATTAATTTTACAAAAGACTATCAATAGGTCCCGGAAGAATTGGTCTAAGAAATTGGATGATGCACTTTGGGCTTATAGAACAACATATAAAAATCCTATGGGTATGTCTCCTTATAAAATGGTTTATGGAAAAGCTTGTCATTTGCCTCTTGAGTTAGAACACAAAACATATTGGGCAATTAAAGAACTCAACTATGATTTCAAACATGCTGGTGAGAAGAGGTTATTTGATATTAGCTCATTAGATGAATGGAGAATCCAAGCTTATGAAAATGCAAGTTATTCAAAGAAAAAGTTAAAAGATGGCATGATAAAAGAATCCAAAAGCGTGAGTTCAAAGTTGGAGAATATGTTCTTTTGTACAACTCTCGTTTCAGATTCTTTGCAGGAAAACTCCTCTGCAAATGGGAAGGACTCTATGTCATCGAGGAGGTTTATCGATCTGGAGCTACCAAAAGAAATAATGCCAAAGGTACTAACCCAAAGGTTGTTAATGGGCAATGATTAAAACATTATATCTGTCAGGTCCCCGACTCGATGTCACATCGATCTAGCTGGTAACACCTCATATCACTTTGCGGCCTCACGCACGGTATTCCCACGGGTGTCGTCTTACCCTTTTCCCGGGACCGTTTGCGCCTTTTGGCTCACGTATATGATAGTGTCGCTAGCATCCATATGATAAAGAGCCCGGGCTGACATGACTAGTCGTAAACCCAAAGTGGCACAGACTTACAGGGACAGGCATCCATGACCCAGCTTCGAACGTGTCGGTCATCAGCAAGTGGGTCCGGGCTGTAGCACTGGGCTAGCAGGACTCCGGTAAACCGGGCTGTAGCGGGCTAACAGGACTCCGGTACTCAAAGCGTGACATTTCCCCGAAGGGACAGACACAGGAACGACGAAGGACACATGCCGGCCAGCCTAAGTGTTCCAGAGCAGTAGCAAGCTACCATGGCTCAGCGGTAACACTAGGAGACATTTCCCGGTAAGAGATGCTACTAAAGATAAACAACTAGATGGTCAGATCCCACACATACCAAGCATTTCAATCATACACACAATATGCTCGATATGTGCAAATACAACGAAGCATCACAACATGACTCTACGACACAAGTACTTTATTTAAGGCTCAGAGAGCCATACATAACATACACACAAAGGTACGGGTCTCACGACCCAACATACAAGTCATACAATCATACAAGCCAACAGCGGAAGTAACTTGTCTGAGTACAGACAACTAGTAAAATAAAAGAGGCTTGGAAAGCCTGACTATACTATGTGGTCCTTCACAAGCTCAGGGTCACCACCTGGGTCTTTAGCCTACTCGTTGATGTCAACGTCTACATAGAACCCATCAGAAGGGGTTGCAGCGTCTTCTGTAAAAATATAGATTATAGCAACATGAGTACAAAGGTACTCAGCAAGACTTACATCAGATCCTACATACATGCATAGTGTCAAGAAGGGTTGGTGGAGTTATTGCAGCAAGCCAGCTTTGACTCTTGGCTAGGCTATCCTACGATACTCCAACTTGAAATAGTTTTGCGCACACGAGTCCACTATTCACCACTTCAATACACTACCGAGGATCCACCTCCGTCTTCCTACGGAGGAGCCATCCTCGGCACTCACACTTATCTTGAGGCTTTTATCAGTTTCCATTTACTTGTCTATGAACTGTATAGGCAACCAAGTAGTCCTTTACCGCGGACGCGGCTATTCGAATAGATCATGTTAACCCTGCAGGGAGTACTTCTTCATACACGCTCTCACCACTTACCGTCGTTTACACGACATGTACTCGGCAACCTTCAAGCGGAAGCCCAACGTGGGTGTCGGCCACGACCTACCTAATCACCTAAGCCTCCAGTCCAGGTTTATCGCCTATTCAGGTTCCATCCGCAGGGAGTCCGGCCGAGGTTTCCCATACGGCCCCGAACGATGTGAACAGGGTTCCCGAGATACCTAACGGGTATTCGGTACACCCGGCCACGTACCTACCGCATCACAGCCCACCCCTATGGTCAGCGCTGTCCACGGCCTCCAGTAGGCTACAAACACCAGAAACTACTTGCAACTCCTGGACGGAGAACTAGGGTGAATAAGAAGTCGAGAGGGTCCATTGGTTTCGGGCCCAATGCATGGTAGTAGCTGAATCTTAAATCACACATACAGATCTCAGTGCTTAAGGTCGGCTTCAATGAAACAACCCACCATGTACTCCTACATGGCCTCTCATCGATACCTTTACCAAATCGTGTTCACCACACCACTCTCATTACCGACATAATCATTTCACTCTAGCCCATCACCCAGATGAACCAGACCTGACACGACTCTAAGCATAGCAGGCATAGCAAGGTAGGAACAACACATACATAGGGCTCAATCAACTCCTACACATGCTAGTGGGTTTCATCTAGTTATTGTGGCAATGACAGGTCATGCAGAGGAAATGGGTTCAACTACCGTAGCACACAGCAGTTTGAATCGCGTTGTCTTAATGCAGTAAAAGAGAGCAGGAGCGAGAACATGGGATTGTATCGATATGATCAAATGGTTGGTTGCTTGCATGATGGTTCGTTGCACGGATACGGTTCTTCGTTAGGGTAGTCACGGTACTCCTCGGGGACAGATCCTGTCGCAAAGGATAATGATACACAGGCATCACCAAACAATGTGCAACAATATGATGCATGCATGAAACATGGCAATATGAGTGTGTTGGGCTAATGCAACTAAAGCCAGAAGTGTTTGAGCAAATTTGAATCAAAGATTCAAATTCCAAATTCAAATATGGCCTTTTAAAGTGCCTTTTCTTGTTCTGTTTAAAACATCAATTTAACTTGTTTGATCATGCATGAAAATAGTACAGATGGATAGATTGGATTTTTCTGATCATTTTTCATATATAATTTGTCCAATTTGGAGTTACAGAATAAAAGTTATGAATTTTTGAAGTTTAATTAATATTCTGGAATTTCCTGATTTAATTTAAATCCAGAAATATCATTTACTGCGTCAGCCTGACGTCACAGTGACATCAGCAGGTCAACAGGGCTGGCTCGGGTCAAACCTGACGTGTGGGGTCCACACGTCAGTGACACAGGGGCTAATCCCGTGTTGACCCGGGCTGGTTAGCTTTGACTAAGCCCTGGGGCCCACTTGTCAGCGTCAGTAGGTGGTGGGTTAGTGGCTAATTAACTAGGCCACGTCAGCTCGCCGGAGTTCTGGCCGGCGGCGACCATCAGTGCGGCGGCGATAGTGGTTTTGGTCGTTTCGGCCACCAAATGAACCGCGGAGGCCATTGGAGTGAAGCTGAGGACGACCCGCGGCTCTTGGCGGAGTCCGTTGGGGTCGGGGTGGCCGGAGTCGACGGCGGCGAGCTCGGTTGCGGCTGACGGGGTTCGGTCGTGCACGGGAACGGTGTTGCAGGGCGTTAGGGGGGGTGTTGGAGCGTGCTACGTGCTCCTAGTGAGATGTGGAGCACGATGGTGAGCTCGGTTGGGCGCTACGGCGACCGTGGCCACGACGGCGACATCGCCGGCGGCGTGAAGCTTTCGGCCGCGGTGGGGCTAGGGCCTAGGGGTCGGGAGAGAGCCGGGAAGAAGGGGGAAACGGTGGCGTAGCTCACCGCGGTTGCAGTGGGCGTCGAAGCGGGCTCGGGGACGCGCTGGAGACGGCGAATTCGACGGCGGCGGTGGTCGGAGCCCGAAGAGGGGAACGGCGACGTGGCGGCGATGCAGGGCTTCCGGGGACTCGTGGAGCGGTGGGGAGGAAGAGGGAGTCGAGGCGGAGCTTCTGAGCTTGTCGGGGGAGCGAGGGATGGTCGGAGGCAGTGGCTAAGGCGAACGGCGGCGACGGTGAGCTTCGGCCGTGAGAGAGAGAGAGAGCGAGGGAGAGCCGGGGGAGAGTGAGAGGGTGTCGGCGAGGTCGGGGCGATGACCAGAAGACGATCCACGCGGCGCAACGGCGACCAGGGCGATGCAGAGAGGCTGGGTGGTGCGTGGCGAGCTCGGGCGCGCCATGCTCACCTCCCTGCCTGCTCTGGCGAGGGGAAGCAGCTGGCTGGCACGGGCCAGCACAGTGCTGGGCCGGCTGGGCTGGGCCGCACAGGTAAGTCTTCCCCTTTTATTTATTTTCTGTTTTCTGTTTTATTTAATACTTCTGCAACTTTGTTGAATTAAATAAAATACCTAGGCAACTCCAAAAATCACCAAACTACTCCTGGCTCATAGTTGGATTATTTCCAACATGAAACATTTTAGTTTGGAGATATTTGAGCATTTAAATATTTTATATTATTTTAAATGCCCAAATTCAAATAGTTATGATTTAATTCAAAAACCCTAGGATGGCCTAGGAAAATGTGCACCACTTTTGGCAGAGGTTCTGAACCAAGGCAAAAATGATGGGCATTTTAGAAGGGCATTTCAGGTTCATTGAAAATTATTTTAGTAAACCCTAGTTGGTTTTCAGAGGGGACTGGGGGTTCTGTCATCCCCATTTCAAGTTTCTGATGAAAGAGTAAACATGATGCAACACTCTAATGCATGACTAGCTAGGGTGTGACAATATCTTAGGTACGCCCATCAATGTTGAAAGCAATATTATCCAAACTATGACACCGGAAGAATACATAAAAGAAACCGTCCAGAACACTCCAGAATCGTGAAAAAGAGGAGGTACGTGATACAGTAAGTAAACGAACTCCGAAAAACCTGCAAAAGTATTTTCTGTCCGTTTTGGAATATGACAAAAATTAGGAAAATAAGAAACAACCAGAAAGGCACCCGTGGTGGGCACAAGACCGCCCAGGTGGGTTGTGCCCACCTCGGGTACCTTCCAGACTTTGTTTTTCTTTCGTTTGCTTGTTTCCCAAGATACAAAAAATCTTTATATACCCCCCGAACCCATTGACCTCCGTATCGTGGATAAATCTTCTGTTTTATTTTCTTGTTGTTTTCGATCAGATATGTTAAGCCAAGCATCATGTATTCTTCCTCCTCCAACAACATGGAAGGGGATGCTTGGCTGATGAAGATCGAGCTGA
>NC_057801.1:114497268-114625948 GCF_018294505.1 Triticum aestivum | reverse complement strand
GGTAGAAGAGCAAGGAAGCTACCGGAGATCAAGCACCGTGGTTGAGCCGACCTTGCTCGTCAAGGAAGAAGAAGAAGATATCCTTAAACCTTACTATGATCATCTCACCCCCACCGATATCGAAGCCTTTCATATCACCGAAACGGTTCATGTGCAATATAAATACCTTACCCGTGAAAATATTCTATTGCAATAACACATCATCGCCCTCTGGAGCGTCATCCATAGATCGGATAATCTCTTGATCATGAAGAACAAGATCGCTACCACTTCATCGCCACTACCTCCTTCTTCATCAACCAAATAAAATTGAGTATCGGGTATGGGCACTCCCCTTGGCTTGTGCCAAGCTTGGGGGAGGTGCCCCGATATCGTATCACCTCCACTATCTTTTGCCTTTATTTACTTTAGTTCGATCCTTAGTTATCTTTTTCTTTAGATGAATAAAAGTTTAGTTTGATCCTTTCTTTTGAAAGTTTTCTTAGTGATCTATTCTTGTAATCATGTGTGAGATCTATAATAAAGTTTATTTTGAGTTTTGCTTTCTTTACTTTCTTGTTTCAATGAAAAAGAAAGAAAATAAATGAAAAAGATCATATGCTAATCCTATGATAAGTAATGACACCACATAAGGAAAAGTATAAGTAGAAAATTTTATTGGAGATTGACAAGCATAGCATTGGTCAATGATGCAATTCATGAAAGAATTAATAAAGGGAAGAGAAGGTTCACATGCAAATACACTATCTTGTAGATCTTTTGTGATTGTGAGCCCCCATCAAAATATTATATGTCAAAATTGTTGATGTTGGACAAGGAAGACAACATAATGATTTATGTTTGTTCATATGCACAAAGAAGTTATATTGTCATAGATCCTTCAACATGTGGTGCTTGCCCCCCATCTTTGCTAGCCAAAAATTCTGCATTAAGTAGAGATACTACTTGTGCGTCCAAAAACCCGTAAACCCAAATCTTATTTTCAAGAGTCCACCATACCTACCTATGGATTGAGTAAGATCCTTCAAGTAAGTTGTCATCGGTGCAATAAGGCAGTAAAAAACTGCTTCTAAAAGTGTTAGAGCATTTAGTGTAAGAGAAAATTGAGCATTGTACAAACTTGTGATGGCAAAGAATAAAAGCGATGGACTACATAATAAAGGTTGCTATCACAAGGGGAAATATAACATGATATTCTTTTGCACTAAGGGATTGAGCATACAACCAAAAAGTGCATGGCGACCTCTGCTTCCCTCTGCGAAGGGCCTATCTTTTACTTTTATGTATTTACTTTCATGCAAGAGTCAAAGTTTTCTCCCTCTATTCCTTTTTATATTTCTCTTTTGGCAAGCATCACGTGGCTAGGGAAGATCTACGTACATATATCCAGTTGGATATGGGTAGCATGAGTTATTATTGTTGAGATCACCATCGAGGTTAGTATGTTGGGAAGCAAAACTATAAGCCCCTATCTTTCTATGTGTCCGATTGAAACATTTTTCTCATGTGTATGCGGTGAGTGTTAGCAATCATAGAAGACTATATGATGGTTGAGTATGTTGACTTGCCAAAAAGGCTCCGATACGTAACCCGTCCTGAAAAGATGATGAATTGTAGTTGCAAAGTTGACCGAGAACATAGTTTGTTGGTTAGCAATAGAGTTTATGCTTTATACTTCGTTGTTGTGATGAATTGTTACTTGTTCATGAGGAGTCTATGATAAAAGTTCTATCATAAAAGTTTTATGTTAAGTTTATTGATGTCATAATAAGTTACATGATGCTACTATGCCCGCATTTTGTTTTTATCGACACCCCTCTCTCTCTCTCTAAGCATGTGGACATGTTTTTAGATTTCGGATTTTGCTTGAGGACAAGCGAGGTCTAAGCTTGGGGGAGTTGATACGTCCATTTTGCATCATGTTTACCCACTGCTATTTGTATTGTTTTATGCATAATAATGCTTTTTGGAGTAATGGTAATGTCTTTTCTCTCATAATATGCAAGGTTCACACAAAGAGGGAGAATTCGGGCAGCTGAAAATCTGAACCTGAAAAAGCTACGTCAGGCCACCTATTCTGCACAACTCCAAATGAGGAATGTTTATGGAATAAATAAGAAATAATGGAACAAATAACAACCGGAGGGGGCCACATGATGAGCACAAGACATCATGGCGTGCCAGGGCCCCAAGGCGCACCCTGGTGGGTTGTGCTCAGCCCAGCCCACCTACGGTGCCCCTCTTCTGGTATTTAAGTCATTTTGACCTAGAAAAAATAAGGGCTAGAATTTCGGGACGAAGCGCCGCGTCTCGAGGTGGAACTTGGGGAGCAGCACTTTCGCACTCCGACGGAGCGATTCTGCCGGGGGAACTTCCCTCCCGGAGGGGGATATCATCGTCATCATGATCATCAACAACTCTCCCATCTTGGGGAGGGCAATCTCCATCAACATCTTCAACAACACCATCTCCTCTCAAACCCTAGTTCATCTCTTGTGTTCAATCTTTGTACCAGAACAATAGATTGGTGCTTCTGGGTGACTAGTAGTGTTTATTACATCTTGTAGTTGATTACTATATGGTTTATTTGGTGGAAGATTATATGTTCAGATCCATTATACTATTTAATACCCATCTTATTTTGAGCATGATTATCATTTTTGAGTAGTTGCTCTTGTTCTTGAGGTCACGGGGGAAATCTTCTTGCAAGTAATCATGTGAATTTTATATGTGTCCGATTTTGATAGTATGTATTTGTGATTCCCTTAGTGGTTTCATGTGAACGTCAACTACATGACACTTCACCACACTTGGGCCTAAGGGAATGCATTGTGGAGTAGTTATTAGATGATGGGTTGTGAGAGTGACAGAAGCTTAAACCCTAGCTTATGCGCTATTCTTAAGGGGCTGATTTGGGCCTGAAGGTTTAATGCTATGGTTAGAATTTATTCTTAATACTCTTCTCGTAGTTATGGATGCTTGCGAGGGGGTTAATCATAAGTAGGAGGCTTGTTCAAGGAAGAACAATACCTAAGCACCTGCCCACCCACATATCAAATTATCAAAGTAGTGAACACAAATCAAACCAACATGATGAAAGTGACTAGATGAAATTCCCGTGTACCCTCAAGAACACTTTGCTTATCATAAGATACATTTTTGGCATGTCCTTTGCCTCAAAAGGATTGGACTACCTTGCTGCACTTTTGTTACCATTACCGTTACTAGCTCGTTACAAATTACCTTGCTAGCAAACTACTCGTTACTTATAATTTCAGTGCTTGTAGACATTACCTTTCTGAAAACCGCTTGTCATTTCCTTCTGCTCCTCGTTGGGTTCGACACTCTTACTTATGGAAAGGACTACGATTGATCCCCTATACTTGCGGGTCATCAAACACACATCAATCAACCCTAATGTCACCTAAATACTTCAATGTCACCACAAGTATCCATGGGTCAATTATACGATATGCATCAAACAACTTCAGATTCATAATATTCAATCCAACACAAAGAACCTCAAAGAGTGCCCCAAGATTTCTACGAGAGAAACAGGGACGAAAAGATGCATCAACCACTATGCAGAGATTACCCCAATGTCACCTTGCGAATCCGCGAGTTGACTGTCAAAACATACATCAAGTGAATCAATAGAACACCCCATTGTCACCACGGGCATCCCATGCAACACATACATCAAATGTTCTCAAATCCATGATAGTATTCAATCCGATAATAGTGAAACCTCAAAGGTAAAACTCAATTCATCACAAGAAGGTAGAGGGGGAGAAACACCATATGATCCAAATATATTAACAAAGCTCGCAGTACATCAAGATCGTGCCAAATCAAGAACACGAGAGAGAGACAGAGAGGGATCAAACACATAGCTACTGATACATACCCTCAGCCCTGAGGGTGAACTACTCCCTCCTCATCATGGAGACTGCCGGATGATGAAGATGGCCACCGGTGATGGATTCTCCCTCCGGCAGGGTGTCAGAAAGGTCTCCCGGTTGGTTTTTCGTTGCTATAGAGGCTTGTGGCAGTGGAACTCCTGATCTTGGTTTCTTTCTGGGGTTTTCTTGATTTATATAATTTTTGGCGTCGGGGACAAGTCAGGGGGTCCATGAGGCGGTGGCAAGGCAGGGGGCGTGCCCTAGGGGGGTGCTCTCCACCATTGTGGATACCTCGTGGCTCCTCTGCTCCATCTCCGATACTCCCTGAGCTTCTTTTGGTCCATAATAAAATCATCGTAAAGTTTCAGCTCGTTTGGACTCTGTTTGGTATTCCTTTTCTGTAAAACTCAAAAACAAGGAAAAAAACAGAAACTGGCGTTGGGCTCTAGGTTAATAGGTTAGTCCCAAAAATAATATAAAATAGCATATAAATGCATATAAAACATCCAAAACAGATAATATAATAGCATGGAATGATAAAAAATTATAGATACGCTGGAGAAGTATCAAGCATCCCCAAGCTTATTTCATGCTCGTCCTCGAGTAGGTAAATGATAAAACAGAATTTTTATGTGGAATGCTACCTAACATATTTATCCATGTAATTTTCTTCATTGTGGCATGAATGTTCAGATCCATAAGATTGAAAACAAAAGTTTAATATTGACATAGAAATGATAATACTTCAAGCATACTAACAAAGCAATCATGTCTTCTCAAAATAACATGCCCAAAGAAAGCTATCCCTACAAAATCATATAGTCTGGCTATACTCCATCTTCATCACACAAAGTATTCAAACTATGCACAACCCCGGTTTCAGCCAAGCAATTGTTTCATACTTTAGTATTCCCAAACCTTTTCAACTTTCACGCAATACATGAGCGTGAGCCATGGACATAGCACTATAGGTGGAATATAATATGGTGGTTGTGAGAAGACAAAAAGAAGGAGATAGTCTCATATCAACTAGGCGTTCAACGGGATATGGAGATGCCCATCAATAGATATCAATGTGAGTGAGTAGGGATTGCCATGCAATAGACGCTCTAGAGCTGTAAGTTTATGAAAGCTCAAAAAGAAACTAAGTGTGTGCAGCCAAATTGCTTGCTCATCAAGACCTAGGGCATTTGAGGTAGGCCATCATTGGAATATACAAGTGAAGTTCTATAATAAAAAATTCCCACTAGTATATGACAGTGACAAAATAGGAGACTCTCTATCATGAAGATCATGGTGCTACTTTGAAGCAGAAGTGTGGAAAAATGATAGTAACATTGCCCCTTCTCTCTTTTATATCTCTCTTTTTTTGAATGGCTTCTTTGGCCTGTTTTTATTATTTGGCTTGTTTGGCCTCTTTTAATTTTATTTCCTCACATGGGACAATGCTCTAATAATGAAGATCATCACACTTTTATGTACTTACAACTCAAAAGTTACAACTCGATACTCGAACAAAATATGACTCTATATGAATGCCTCCGGTAGTGTACCGGGATGTGCAATGACTCAAGAGTGACATGTATGAAATAAATTATGAACGATGGCTTTGCCACAAATACTATGTCAACTACATGATCATGCAAAGCAACATGACGACGATGAAGCGTGTCATAATAAACGGAACGGTGGAAAGATGCATGGAAATATATCTCGGAATGCATATAGAAATGCCTTAATAGGTAGTTATGGTGGTTGTTTTGAGTTAGGCATATGGTGGGTGTATGGCACCGACAAAAGTTGCGTGGTACTAGAGAGGCTAGCAATGGTGGAAGGGTGAGAGTGCGTATAATCCATGGACTCAACATTAGTCATAAAGAACTCACATACTTATTAGTCATCAAAACAAAGTACTACACGCATGCTCCTAGGGGAAGGGTTGGTAGGAGTTAACCATCACGCGATCCCGACTTCCACACAAAGGATGAAAATCAATAAATAAATCATGCTCCGACTTTGTTACATAACAGTTCACCATACGTGCATGCTATGGGAATCACAAATTTTAACACATGTATTTCTACCAATGCACAATTACTCACTAGCATAACTCTAATATCACCATCTTTATATCTCAAAACAATCATAAGGAATCAAACTTCTCATAGTACTCAATGCTCTTTATATGGAAGGTTTTATTATATCCCTCTTGGATGCCCATCATATTAGGACTAAATTCATAACCTAAGCAAATGACCATGCTGTTTAAGACTCAAAATAATATAAGTGAAGCATGAGAGTTCATCAATTTCTTCAAAATAAAACCACCGCCGTGCTCTAAAAAGATATAGGTGAAGCACTAGAGCAAACGGCAAACTACTCCAAAAGATATAAGTGAGGATCAATGAGTTGTCGAATAATTATGTAACTATGTGAAGACTCTCTAACATTTAAGAATTTTAGATCTTGGGATATTATTCAAACAGCAAGCAAAACAAAATAAAATAAAATGACGCTCCAAGCAAAACACATATCATGTGGTGAATAAAAATATAGCTCCAAGTAAGGTTACGGATGAACGAAGACGAAAGAGGAGATGCCATCCGGGGCATCCCCAAGCTTAGATGCTTGGTTTTCCTTGAATATTGCCTTGGAGTGCCTTGGGCATCCCCAAGCTTAGGCTCTTGCCACTCCTTATTCCGTAGTCCATGAAAACTTTACCCAAAATTAGAAAACTTCACAACACAAAACTCAACAGAAAACTCGTAAGCTCCGTTAGTATAATAAAGCAAATCACCACTTAGGTACTATTGTGAACTCATTCTAAATTTATATTGGTGTAATATCTACTGTATTCCAACTTATCCATGGTTCATACCCTCCAATACAACTCATAGATTCATCAAAATAAGCAAACAACACAATGAAAACAGAATCTGTCAAAAACATAACAGTCTGTAGTAATCGAGAAACTTCGTATACTTCTGTAACTCCAAAAATTCTGAAAAATTAGGGAAGTCTAGGAAATTTTTATATGAATAGTGTGTGAAAAATCATATCAAAAGAACGTTCTAGTGAATTTTCAAAATTCCTTGACTAAGAGCAAAAGTTTCTGTTTTTGCACAGGATCAAGCCAACTATCATCCACACTATCCTAAAGGCTTTACTTCGTACTTTATTGAAACAAAAGCTATAAAACATGATTAATATAGTAGCTTAATCCTGTGAACACACAGAAACAATAGGGATAAATATTGGGTTATCTCCCAACAAGTGCTTTTCTTTAAGGCCTTTTTAGCTAGGGATGATGATTTCAATGATGCTCACATAAAAGATAAGAATTGGAACATAGTGGGAGCATCATGAAGCATATGACTAGCACATTTAAGTCTAACCCACTTCCTATGCATAGGAATTTTGTGAGCAAAAAATTTACGAGAACAAGAATCAACTTGCATAGGAAGGCAAAGCAAGCATAACTTCAAAACTTTCAACACATAGAGAGGAAACTTGATATTATTGCGATATGTAAAAGCATATGTTCCCCTCTCATAGTAATTTTTAGTAGCATCATGAATGAATTTAACAATATAACTATCACGTAAAGCATTCTTTTCATGAGCCACAAGCATAGAAATTTTATTACTCTCGACATAAGCAAATTTCTTCTCATGAATATTAGTGGGAGCAAACTCAACAAAATAACTATCATGTGAGGCATAATCCAATTGAAAATTAAAATAAAGATGAAAATTTTCATGGTTATCATTTTTCTTTATAGCGTACATGTTATGACAATAATCATCATAGATAGCAACTTTATTCTCATAATCAATTGGACCCACTTCCAGAATAATGGATTCATCACTAAATAAAGTCATGACCTCTCCAAATCCACTTTCATAATTATAACAATAAGATTGAACACCCTCCAAAATAGTGGGATCATTATTTCCTAGAGTTGACACTCTTCCAAACTCACTCTCATCAACATAATCATCATAACTAGGAGGCATGCTATCATCATAATAAATTTTCTCATCAAAAATTGGGGGAAATATCATCTTCATCAAACCAAGCATTCCCAAGCTTGTAGCTTTGCATATCATTAGCATCATGGATATTCAAAGAATTCATACTAACAACATTGAAATCATGCTCATCATTCAAATATTTTATGCCAAACATTTTATGAACTTATTCTTCTAACAATTGAGAACAATATTCCTTCCCATCATTTTCACGAAAGACATTATAAAGATGAATAATATGAGGTAACCTCAATTCCATTTTTTTGTAGTTTTCTTTTATAGACTAAACTAGTGATCAAACAAGAAGCTAAAAGATTCAATTGCAATATCTAAAGATATACCTTCAAGCACTCACCTCCCTGGCAACAGCGTCAGAAAAGAGCTTGATGTCTACTACGCAACCTTCTTCTTGTAGACTCGTGTTGGGTCTCCAAGCATAGAGTTTTGTAGAACACAACAGCAAATTTACCTCAAGTGGATGACCTAAGGTTTATCAATCCGTGGGAGGCGTAGGATGAAGGTGGTCTCTCTCAAACAACCCTGCAACCAAATAACAAAGAGTCTCTTGTGTCCCCGACACACCCAATACATTGGTAAATTGTATACGTGCACCAGTTCGGTGAAGAGATGGTAATACAAGCGTAATATGGATAGTAGATATAGGTTTTTGTAATCTGAAAATATAAAAACAGCAAGGTAACTAGTAATAAAAGTGAGCAAAAACGGTATTGCAATGCTTGGAAACAAGGCCTAGGGTTCATAATTTCACTAGTGCAAGTTCTCTCAACAATGATAACATAATTAGATCATATGGCAATCCCTCAACATGCGACAAAAGTCACTCCAAAGTTCCTATCACAAAGAACATAAGATGAAATTGGTTGTAGGGTATGAAACCACCTCAAATTATTCTTTCCGATCAACTCATTAAGCTATTCCTATAAGTGTCACAAACAACCCTAGAGTTTGTAGTAAAATAACACCATATGACACACATCAATCAACCCTAATATCACCTAGATACTCCAATGTCACCACAAGTATCCGTGGGTCAATTATACGATATGCATCAAACAACTTTAGATTCATAATATTCAATCCAACACAAAGAACCTCAAAGAGTGCCCCAAGATTTCTACCAAAGAAACAAGGACGAAAACGTGCATAGACACCTATGCATAGATTACCCCAATGTCAACTCGGGAATCTGTGAGTTGAGTGCCAAAACATACATCAAGTGAATCAATAGAACACCCCATTGTCATCACGGGTATCCCAAGAAAGACATACATCGAGTGTTCTCAAATCCATAATAGTATTCAATCCGATAATAGTGAAACATCAAAGGTAAAACTCAGTTCATCACAAGAAGGTAGAGGGGAGAAACACCATACGATCCAAATATATTAACAAAGCTCGCGGTACATCAAGATCGTGCCAAATCAAGAACACGAAGGAGAGGGATCAAACACATAGCTACTGATACATACCCTCAGCCCCGATGGTGAACTACTCCCTCCTCGTCATGGACACTGTCGGAATGATGAAGATGGCCACCGGTGATGGATTCCCCCTCCAGTAGGGTGCCGGAACAGTGTCCCGATTGGTTTTTCGTGGCTAAAGAGGCTTGCGGTGGCGGAACTCCTGATCTAGGTTTCTTTCTGGGGGTTTCTGGATTTATAGGAATTTTTGGCATCGGGGATAAGTTAGGGGGGTCCATGAGGCGGCGACAAGGTAGGGGCACACCCTGTGGGGGCACTCTCCACCCTTGTGGACGCCTTGCGGCTCCTCTGGTCCATCTCCGATACTTCGTGGGCTTCTTCTGGTCCATTAAAAATCGTCATAAATTTTCAGCTCGTTTGGACTCTGTTTGGTATTCTTTTTCTGTAAAACTCGAAAACAAGGAAAAAACAGAAACTGGCACTGGGCTCTAGGTTAATAGGTTAGTCCCAAAAGTAATATAAAATAGCATATAAATGCATATAGAACATCCAAAACAGATTATATAATAGCATGAAATGATCAAAAATTCTAGATACATTGGAGACGTATCATACTATCATCGAGAATATTGCAACAACTACGAATGGTATTTCTAACCCCTCTTCTGAGGAAATTGTTGCTATCTCTGACAAAAATTGCAGCTTAAAGAACTTGCTTGAGATAGGAATGCTAAGGAGCCTCAAACGACATCAAACTCCCTGTAATGTGCTCAAGAAGTCAAATACTGCACAACCCCCCCCCTAAAGAAAGGAGGTTTTGAAAGAAAATTCAATATCGATAGAACCTACTGGACTCTCGAACAATATCCTCAAACGAGTTGGGTTCTTGCTAAGAACTAAAACTCTCGAACCTACAATTCTTTCTAGATATGGCACTCCCATTTCCGTTGTTTCTGACGAGTCTGATGACTCAAACTACAAATTCTTCAAACAATAGAATGGTAAGGTTTTCACTCGGTATGTTGGGACTAACTACAGGTTTGGTTCACCCAAGAAGCATATTTGGGTGAAGAAGAGCATCATTGAAAAATTATCTATCATTGCTAACCTGAATATGCAGAGTAATTCTCTTCGAGGAAATGATTATCAATCACAGATGGGCGCTGGGATATCCTCGAATGGATATCCGTGAAACCTTCGATAGAAGGAGTACATGTGCACCACCTAACCCTTCTTGCAGGAACTCTCTCAGGGATTCTACTTGCTTATTCTTAGCCCTAAGATCTATATTGTTGGTGCTCGCTCTTTGTGTTTATTTGTTCTCGTTCATGTGTTTGTTTTCATTTCGCCGTGTGTGTGTTTTGTTAGATGAACAACTCACCCATAGCTTTGTGTTTTTGCGTTTCCTCTCTTCTGGCCGAGTATTTTGTTTCAGACCCTTTTATCCCTCTCTTCTTTCTCATCCAAATCTATGCTGTCCGTCATAAGCATGGAATTTGATCTGAAGAAAATTTCTATCCGATGTCCTTGGTTGCGAAAGAAATCGACTTCAAAATTTTAACCAATTTTGGCGTTTGCCCTTCTTCAAATCTTTCGGTCTCCCGTTCTCTTCCTGATTTTCTCGCAGAAAACAGTTGCCACGTGCCCACAATCCCCAGGATTGTGATCATGTCCATCAAATGCGGAACGTCCCGCAACTGGGGCCCGTATATTTTGGAGAGGAGGTTCAGCTCGCCAGCTATAAATATCCCTCATCGTGTCTTCTCCCTCCCAGATCCTCAAACCCTTATCCCCTCCACTCGAGCCCTTGTTCGAAGCAACTCCGACGAGGAACTTCATTGTGCTACTCTGGTGAAACTTTGTCACGGTTGATCACGCCGGTTGGTCATGGCACAGAGTTCCGAAGAGTTATTAGATTCTGAAGTAGAATTGCCTCAGTTTCCACCAAGGTCTGATCAAATGAGATTAACTGGAGGAGGAAAATCTTCAAAGCCTCCCAAAGCACCAAAAAAGAAATATGAGTCTGAATCCAAAAAAGATGATGAGGAGATTCCCTCTGCTCACAGTCAGCCCAAAAACGAATTGGCCATAGACGCCCTAACCATCTTCTCCGATGGTAATCCTAAATAGAGTGGTCATGGCAGGAAAAAGAGTACCAAGGCTGAACTCTCTAATCCAGATATTTATATAACTCCACCTGGGGTTGAATAAACAACTGAATGCAACAATAGGCTTCAAAAGGGTTCGCTGCCACTGCGCAAGAAAATGGTTCAACTATGAAAATGTTCATGAGAAGTACCAGATTTGGTTTGCCTTCACACCACCGTGGAATGACTGCATTGCGGAAAATTGCATTGGCACCAATGATGAAAAAGTCAGACCACCATAGCCTTCAAATGCTCATCTCGACTCCCTCAAAACCATCGTTGATTTTCCCGAGGAAGTGGCTAAGAGGTCGAAGGCTAAAGCCAAGCGTGATGCTAGGGAAGCAAAGAAAAACCAAGTTGAACCGTAAAACGTCGCACTAACTCAGCAAGACATCCAGAAGAAGAAGGATCGTGCTTTTGCCTCCAAGGGAAGCAAGTACGGGAAATCTGTTTGCCCTCGTGCTCCCCGAAAGAAATACGTAGTGTGGAAATCAAAGAAGGCAGTTTCTAACTCGTGTGATGAGTCAACCATCGAGGATGCTCCTGATGAAATTCCAATGTATGACCAACGTGCCATTCTTAACAATCCAATAGAGAGCCCCTCACCAATAAAAGTTTTACCTCTCCAAGGAGATCACCAAGCCATGCACCATTCTCCTCACTAATAAACCTTCGGGTTCTGTAGCTCCAAGATCTTTGCCTAACCCTGCACCGAAGAGAAACTTGCAGTCTAAAGGAAAAGCAGACACATCTTCTAAGAAAGCCAGACCCAGTGTTCCTGCTTCCACAGAGGAACATAAGTATGATTTCAATCTCATGATCGATGTGGCTGAAAGTGCTGCATATGATGCAAAATCTGATGATATAAGCAGTCTGGGACTACCTGATTGTTGGAGATATAACTCCCAAGCGTGACCTGCCCAGGAGGGGCTGGGTCATGCCATTGGAGACTTAAGATGAGGAGGCCCAATGAGGTCTAATAACCCAGATGGTGGTTCATAGCACAAGCTTATTGGAGGCCCAAGACCCGGAGAAGGCTCGAGGCTCAAGGGCGTGAGCCATCATATGTTAAACTTGTTCTATAAGGAAGATTTAGTTAGAATCCGAGCCGGTCATGTTTGTGTGAGCCGGTCGGGACTCTGTAAGCCACCGAGGACATCAACCTATATAGGGGTGACCCGGCGGTGGGTTAACTCAAGAAACAAGAAATTGAAAGCTAGGTCAAGCGTATTCGTTCCCTAGTAATCAAAACCCAAGCAATACAACTAAAAGCAGGAGTAGGCTTTTTACCTCCACCGTGAGGGGCCGAACCTGGGTAACTCTTGTGTCCCTTGTCCTGTTCAGCCCCTTCAAGCTAACCTAGTTGCGATGGCCCCACACCTAAATGCTTTCACTAGGACATATGTCGTGACAAAACCACGACAGTCAGCGCCCACCATGGGGCCAACGCACGGTGGTTTCGAGTTATTGAAGGGCAGCTTCTCAGGGATCAAGGGATATGTCGTGGGCCGGATGACCAAGAGCCATCGTAGCAAGATCTATATCGACGACTCTAGCTGGGGTCCCGAGGCCAAATCAATTGAGTATGGATATCAGGTCCCCTTCGGCGGAATTCAAGTCTTCAGCGGCAAGATTGGCGAATAAAATCCTGAGCCGGTTGCCTGCTCCGACGCCGTTGAGACGGCTCGGCGCGCGAGGCCTTCCAAGGTTCAACCCACCTGGAAGCGCGCTTTCGTTGGTTTCATCCATGGGACAGACTTTGAGGAAAACTCTATGTCTGGTGGAGAGATGGCCATTTATTCAGATGATGAGTCTTCAACTGGCGAGACCGGCTCAATCTATCAACTGCAAGACAGTGGGCTTGGGGGCTGTTCTAAGGGTGACAGTATTCTGGACTCCTATGAGCTGTTAGGCAGGGTAGCTATCTTCATTTATGGTACACAACAGGTTTTGAATTCAATAACCGCTGCGGCTATGACCTCAGGTGCTATGGTCGCTGCGACAGTCGAGGCAAGTGACCATCTGCGCTCATCGGCTCAGGTTTTATCCGAGCTCCTAGAGGCTTTATGAACTTTGTTAACGGTGGAAGTAACCCCGGCGACTCAGGCACAACATAAGGTGGGTGTTTCAAAACTACGAGATGAGATAGCTCAGGCCAACACTACAAAAAAAGACACATCCATGACATTTTGGGCCGAACAATTTTTTTCCTGTCATACTTATGACACATATGACAATAATTATGAAAAAATACGGTATCATCATAGATGTGGTGGGCTCCTACTTCTATGACAAAAAATCATGACAGAAAATGGGCTTTTTGTCCTGGGCAGGCCTGAGATGCACCTGCATGACATTCTTTGGGCTGTCCATGACGGAAAAAATCATGGTAGAAGCGAGGGCAAGGAAAATTTTGGGGAGTTCCCGGTTACGATGGGTGGTCGGGGCCGAGCGATGCACGGAGGTTTGCACGATTCTCTCATACACGTACACACATGTGTGCGAGGCATTGCGCTATAACTGAACCTGAGCGAGGCGTTCGCCTACTGAACCCGAGCGATTGCACTAGCTATGTTACTGAACCCTGATCGTTTCCTTGCTGTTAACTGAACCCAATCAAGCGATTCCTTCATTACTGTTGCTAACTGAAGTTGATCGAACCTGCTGCCTCTTGATGAACAATGAGCGTTTTTGTTGGGGGTTGGATGAATAGTTCCCGGCGGGGGTTGGATGAACAGGACCCCGTGGAGGTAGAGGCCATTGCCGCTGGATGAACAGGACCCCGATCAAGCCGGTTGGGGGTGGATGAACAGGACCCCGTCGAGGGCTGGTTAAACAGTAGCGGGTGGAGGGTTGGATGAACAATAGCCTGTGGAGGGGTGGTGGAATAGTAGCTGGCGGAGGCTGGATGAACAGGAGCCCGTGGATGAATAGTAGCTGGTGGAGGCAGGAGGGAGACGCCGTGGATGAAAAGTCGCAGGTGGAGGCTAGAGGAGGTCAACGATGGATGAACAGTAGCCCATGGGGACTAGATCAAGGTAGTACACAGTGGATGAACAGTAGCCCGTGGAGTCCCATTTTGCAGTACGCCACACCCGTCCCGATGAACAGGACCACCGTTTCGACCGTAGGAGGTCGAAGAGAAATTACTGCCGAGCAATTTATAGAAGAGCGCATGGATATGATGATATATAAGGCAATGGTCATGAACATAGGCGTCACGTCGTGTCAAGTAGACCGAAACGATTCTGCATCTACTACTATTACTCCACACATCGACCGCTATCCAACATGCATCTAGAGTATTAAGTTCATAAAGAACGGAGTAACACATTAAGTAAGATGACGTGATGTAGAGGAATTAACTCAAGCAATATGATGAAAACCCCATCTTTTTATCCTCGATGGAAACAATACAATACATGCCTTGCTGCCCCTATTGTCACTAGGAAAGGACTCCGCAAGATTGAACCCACAGCTAAGCACTTCTCCCATTGCAAGAAAGATCAATCTAGTAGGCCAAATTAAACCGATAATGCGAAGAGACTTGCAAAGACATCAAATCATGCATATAAGAATTCAGAGAAGAACCAAATAATATCCATAAATAATCTGATCATAAATCCACAATTCATCGGATCTCGACAAACACACCACAAAAGAATATTACATCGAATAGGACTCTAAGAACATCGAGCAGAACAAGGTATTGATAATCAAAGAGAGAGAAGAAGCCATCTAGGTAATTACTATGGACCCAAAGGTCTGTGGTAAACTACCCAGGCTTCATCAGAGAGGTAATGGTGTTGATGTAGAAGCCTTCCGTGATCGAATCCCCCTCTGGCAGGACACCGGAAAAGGTCCCAAGATGGGATCTCACAGGTACAGAAGGTTGTGGCAGTGGAGAAGTGGTTTTGTTCCTCTCCTGGATGTTTTCGGGGTATAAGAGTATATATAGGCGAAGGAACTAGGTTAGGGGAGCTAGGAGGAGCCCACAAGGTAGGGGGCACGCCCTACCCTCCTGGGCGCGCCCTCCTGCCTCGTGGCCACCTCGTTGCGTCTTCGACTTCATCTCCAAGTTTTCTGGTTTCCTTTCGGTCCAAGAAAGATCATCGCAAAAATTTCATTCCATTTGGACTCCGTTTGGTATTCCTTTTCTGCGAAACTCTAAAATAGGCAAAAAAAAAGAAACTCGCACTGGGCTCTCGGTTAATAGGTTAGTCCCAAAAATAATATAGAATAACATATAAATGCCTATTAAACATCCAAAACAGATAATATAATAGCATAGAACAATAAAAAATTATAGATATGTTGGAGACGTATAATTGCCTCCAGATAAACAAGACACGTTCCGACCCAGTCACTTGGCTCCCGGCGAACACGACGTTGTTTCCTCCGTTCCGACCCAGCCGATTAGCTAAAGATGAAGAAGACAATGTCACTGCCGTCCATTGCCTTTCCATGTACACGAGCCATGGCCGTCCATATGCGCGAGTACGCATTTTGAGACCCCACTCATATGTATGTATGTGGCCGTATTTTTGGTGTGTGGATGTATGTATGTGTACACAGTTTAGACGGGATAGCCTGAGCTGCTACGTGGGGGGATCTACTATGACATGTGCCAATACTTACTTGGCCACGGTTCATCGTTGCATACACATTCACGACAAGACACACAATGCTACGTATGCTTCGACCGGGTGGGTCCCAGCTGTCAGGGAGGATAAGGACGCACTTCCTTGCGTGCGAAGATATAGCTGCTGGGTGCCAGCTATCAGGGGGAAGGGGGAATCATTTTTTTTTTGCCCGTAATAAGGATGCACTTGCAAAGATGTAGCTGGTGGGTCCCAGCTGTTAGGGGGAGAAAACATTATTTTTCAGGGTAAAAAGGATGTAGTTGCATGCAAGCTTCCATGGGCGTGGTGCGTCCCCATTGTGAGCCTCTCACATACAGTCATCTTCCGATGACTCTCATTTGTTGACCACGTTGACCACACCGTGCCGAGCGCACTGAGGCCGGTGGATGATGGCGAGGCCCCATACTGGAACGACCCAGAGATGGGGAAGACATGACAGTGGAGTCGCAGATGAAGAGGAGTGGGTAACTTGACTGTTTTGGTGCACGGCAGCACTGCCGCCCACGGGAGACGGGAGCTAGAACAGAGGTTGAAGAAGCAACACGATTGTTGGATTAACATCCAATGGTCCAGCTGCTAGAATCATTTGTTGATTAAGTTGGCAAAGCCCTACGTATGTATCAGCATAGTAGGCCCACAATTCAGCCACCAAATCTGCCAGGTCCCAGCTGTCATCAGGAGGAATACTTTTTTCGCATAACAAGGAGGCACTTCCTTGCTTGTGAAGATACAACCGGTGGGCCCAGCTCTCAGGGGGAGGAACCATTTTTTCAGCTTAATAAAGAGGAACTTTCCTTGCGTGCGACCATGGACCTCGTGGGTCCCAGCTATCAGGCTCTCCACGTACAGTCCTCTTCTGATGACTCTCGTTTATTGACCATGCCGTGCCGAGCGTAGTGAGGTGGTGGACGGCGGCGAGGCCCGGGACGGGAATGACCCGGAGATGGGAAGACGTGGCAGTGGAGTCACAGATTGAAAGGAGTACATGGGTTATAACTGGTTCTAGTGTGGCATGGGGCTACAGTCGGTGGAGAATAATAGAAGGTGTGGAGGGGTGGAGGGATAGCCTGGCCGGCAATGGGGTAGCGCTTTGCAGTGATGCGTGCTAAGCAGAGCCTCTAGACGCCGGAGGCCGGAACAGGCGGTCCCGATGACGCTGGAGGAAGAAGACGAGAGATTGAAGGTGCATGCCGGCGGTTGGATACAAATCCAATGGCTGTTGATGTCAGAATAATTTGTTGACTAAGTTGACAACGCCTTGCGTAGGCTTGGACCTATTGGCCTACATGTCAGCCTGCAAAAATGTGGCATATATTTAACCCATGTTTTCTAAAATTTATAGTCCATTTGTTGGGCTAGGTGAACAAATAATTTCGTGTCAATGCGGCCCATTTAATATTTTCTATGAAATCCCAACTCATTTGCACTTTCTTGAAATACACAAATTAGCTGGGCTTGTTCTATATATAATGTTAGGTTAGAAGGAGCAATTAATATCAAAAAATAAACCAGAGCGACACATTTTTTATGTATAAAATTAACAAATTAGTAAGTTATTTCTCAAAAGAAAAATGAGCGCGTTATTATTACATTGGTCCTTAAAATCTTTGCAAGCTTTTGTACGCAATCACGAGGATTTTCCTTGCATGTGAGTCAAAAACAACCAGAATTTTCCTTGCCAACTTCTGTTAAACATTTATTTCTATAAGTTTATAACGTGGGATGTTTTCATAATGTATATAAGTCTCTATTAAATATACGATAATAGTAATAATATAAATATATATAATGTGATTAGAAGGGAAAACATAAATTGGACACATCATTATTATTCTTATATATAGATAAATAGAACAGAGAACTGCATTTTATTTAAAAATACATTCGACTGCCTATCTTTAGCAAAAAGTAAAATCTACGCTAGGAGGCCCATAGACCGGTACGTACATGATGGACCTCAAAAATAAGTTGAAACCACTGTCTTGGTATGTCATGGGCTACGCATGTTAAAAAACAAAACCTAGGCCTAGTTGATACTTGTTCGCCCTCTAGAAAAAAATGATACCAGCTAGATCCCCGCTACCTCTTTCCCACAACAACAACAAAAGATTCCTAATACCCCTGAAAAAAAGCTCCCTGATGACATTGTTGGAAATTTATTTTGTTTATTGACTAGGTTGACAAACCCGTGGGCCCCAACGTCAGTATACAATTAGGAGGAAGCTTTTTTCCAATGAGGCACTTGCTTGCGTACGGCTTGGACCTGGTGGGTCCCCACTGTTAGTCTCTCGGCGTACAGTCCTCTCTCGATTCCTCTTGTTTGTTGAGCATGTTGACAATGACATACGGCCGCGCCATGGCGAGCACACACGGACGGGAAAGAACCGGAGCCGGGGAAGACGCCTTCATTCTTTCGAACATACTGCACTAACCCGGTGGTTGCAGCCCTCTCACCAAAAAGTTGTACTGCCCGGGTTCGATTCCAACTGGTGCAGGCTAAAAAAATCTAACACTTGCCAAAAATTTGTCCCTAGTATACCCAGTTTTTCGCACACTCAACATCATCTTGCCATTTTGAAAATAGCATATCTTTTTGACTTGGCATCATATGAAGATGTGATATACATGAATATTGATCATCATGATGTTAACTTGTAGTTAGTTCCAAATTTTACCATGAATAAAATTTCCAACATTCATTTATCCATATTTGAAAAGTGCTTGTTGATTTAAATGCTCTGCCTCTGAAACATGCAGTTTCTTATCTGAATTCCATTCGATGCCGCGCTTCTTCAATCCCCCGGCAACGCGAGGGGGAAATAAACTTCCGTCACGTGCTGCCGGTTGGGGAATGGAGCGAACTGGATTAAAGAGGAGGCCGGTGGCGCGACTGAAGAAGCACATCAGACGCGATTATTTTTCTGAGTGGATGGCTCTCGATGGCGTTTAGTTGCCTCTGGACCATACAACTTGTATTTTTAGCCTCCTAGTCTGTGGTGGACCAGCATCCCATTTGCTGGGCGTGCCAGGCTGTAGAAAGCAGCACTCGATTTTTCATCAAGCCCCCAAAACAACGTAGTACTATGTTTGTTTTGAGGCTGAAAACATTACGACAGGGATTGAGCGGGGAAGCAGGGAAGACATAGCAAAAAGATAAAAAAGAGATGATGTGCCATTGCTACCCTAACAAGAAGGTGCAATTCTTCACGGGAAGGTGTGGCGTTAACACCGAGATGTCACAAATCCCACAGTAGACATACTAACAAGTTCACACACAAGTACGACAGAAAAGGTAAACATTCGTATGACACTCAGGTTCACAGGACACGTTCATATTCATAGACAACATTCACAACCAACAACTCAAAAGATTCATATATACACAAGTTCAGCATGTCTATGCATCCAAATGATTGATAGATCACAAGACAATATTTAGATAATTCACAAAAAGATTCAGATATACACATATTCAGTATGTTTATGCATCCAAATGATTGAGATCACAACGAATATCATCCATAGACAAACTTTAATTACCTAGGGTACAGACTGGTAAATGTTGTTCAGTTGGAGGTACTTCTTGCTAAAATTAATGCTTGTACGAGTAAACTTTCGAGTACATAAGAGGCAGCACAGACACTCTGAACTTTGCTTGCAGGTTTATCCTCGAGATAGTGGCCTCGATGCCGAGGGGCGAGGGAGGTTTGAGCAACTTGGCCACTATTTTCACCCAACTTGTTTACTGGCTCATCTTGGTCCTGTTGCTCGCCAAAATTCTACACTACAGACAAGAAAGGAGGCGGTCGATAAAATGAACCACCCAATTTTTTTGTGGAGTTCAACTGAAATGGAGCATCCCTGGCGTGCAGACTGATTAAGTGCCAGATGAATATATGCGTCAACCAACTTGTCTAGAATCTTTAGACTCCATGCCATATACAGTTCGCTACCATATGTGCCGATAACCAAAAGGCACAAGTTGGGACCAAATACTGGACTGTGTTTTTTGGGCTATGAGCCAAGCAATATTTTTCGAGTTCACTCCTAATACTTGGAGTTTGACAACCGGTTGACGCCGGTTGATACTAGAATGAATATACACACTTCTTCTTATCAACATCGACGCTTGTCTGAGTGAACTTTGGAATACGTAGCAACAACATAAGTATCTGCCCATCAGATCTTTTGGTGCAGTTCTACTGAAATCGCCCAATGTAATGATTTGCCTGCGAGTTCAGGCTCTAAGTTACTCCTTTATGAAATCGGCAAACAATATCACAATACCAAATTTCCAATACATATGACAAGCACAATAATGAGGATAAAGACCGGTACCAACCTGTGTGAGGTAGCATATCAATTAATATTTCCTTTGACTGGAAGCCGAGATAAGCGACTGACAGGAAAGGAAGGAAGCAAGCAAGCCGAGACAAAGCAGCTGACAGGAAGGGGATGAAGCGGTCGAGGCAATGATGCACCCAAAGTTTTTGTGCAGTTCCACCAAAATTGAGCATCCCTATTGGCACATATATGAGAGAGTGAGATTACTGTAATAGTGGGACTAGTTGATGAAACATACACTAACAAATGGAATCACCCTCATTATCTTAATGGGTAAAGTTAGCAACATAGCTGTCTTGCTTGAGGAGAGGTATTAGTTTATTTAATCAGTGCCAATTAGCTCAACACTCAAGGCATTGCCATGTGTCATAGGTTGCAAAACTTTAACGTGCAAATATAAAGGAGTTTCTCATGACAGTAACAACACAGTAGCACGATACAAATCGAGATGACAGCAAACTAATATGGCTGAAGGCCTTAGGCTGGTACCAACCTGAGCAAAAAGCTTATTTAAGTAGTCCCAGAAGAGATGATAAAGCACTCACTAGAATCACTCAATAATATATTTTTTTGTGCACTTCAAATGTATGGTTGAAATAACTCTTGTTTACCAGTGGTGAGATTATATTGAAATATTATCAAGAACTTCCGGCAGAGCTAAAGCACTGGCTGGGATACATTTCATTGTATTCTCTTGTGCAGTTCCACTAAAATGTACGATTGGCACAACATGATCCTTGTTTGCACAAGTAGGAACAAGGTGAAACCTTCATTAGCTTAGTGAGAAAGGATAGAAAGATATTAGCATATTACTTATAGTAGCATCAAATTCATGATGGACAATACGCAAAATGTTGCCTCATTGAACCAATGGCAATAAATTGACATGCAAAACAATAGCATTATTATGTCATGACACTACCAAGATTCCCTCCCTGCTCCACCACATGATTCACCTCCACAGACACAGATATACATGTACATGATTTAGCATAGGGTGCTACTAAAGATTTGTTTAACTCCGACAGGAAAATTAGGCAGCAATAACTTAGTGCTACTTAAGTACTCCTAATTAATTAAGTGACCTTGCAGGAGAGACAGCAGGTGTGGAAGGGATCCTTGGAGGATCGTCTCACATGTAAGGGAGATGTTGCCGGAGCCCTTGAATGGCCTTGACTGAGGCCTCGGCTTCAGTAAGATCACCTTGGAACTGTTGATTGTGTAGAGCTAGGTCACACATGCATCCAGAAAACGGTTAATTAGTATGATGTGTCGTGAAGCCAAGTACTACTCTGCGGCATTTCTCTATCCATCTCTACTCCTTTATCTATTACTCTTATACTCTTACAAAAAACAGAGTTGCTGATCTTGCTGTTAAGTGCATCTCGATGTTACGTGCAACGAACGAGGATCTTGCTAGTCTTCCAAGTAAATTAAGACTAGTAGTAACACCGCAATACAATACCACTAGCAAGATGTCAGGATAACATAGGACGGTACCATCGTGTGATCTTCTTCATTTCCTTCTTCTTCTTCTTCTTCCTCTTCATGCTTTGTTTCTCTTTCTCCTCACCAGTTGCTGAAACCAAGTACATGATTGGCCTTCTATTTCAGAATTGGTTTTGTTAGTGAGGGAATACAAGTGTACTAGTAAACAATAGCATTATTTTCTCATAACAGTCCAAAATAGAGATGAACACATGCATTAAATGTCATTCTTACCTAAAGGAAGGTTATGGTGCCAATTTGGATGATGAAGATTGGAACACATATCTCCCTTTGTGCAGTTACACCGAAATGAACCAATGTTTCCATTCTGACATTCCAGTTAAACAGCACAAAAGTCACTTCTTTTAAGAAGTGTTTTGTGCAGTGCACCAAAAGGTCGCAATAGCAACAAGGTGAAATGGATATCCCTGTTTGCACAAGAAGCAATAGAGGAAACCGTCAGAGTCTCAAACAATGACTGGCAAAAACAATTGGCTAAACTTGTCATGGCTTATAACAGTGGTATGGCTTCATTTTACCTGCGGCATTAGAGTAAGAACAGCTAAATATTTGCTATATGGGCATGGGACAGTGGGTGCACCAGCAGTCCAGCACCATGTACCTAAACCGGGGCATAAGGTGGTGATACAGAGTTTGTTGCCCCGAGAAAGAAACATCCAAGAAACATATATGGGTTGGTCCCATTTTTGTTCACTTTAGCCACCTACTCCTATGTGTGGATAGGAAATCTAGTCCTGGTCATACCACTATGTAAAGCGTTTTCCCTATATTTCCCTTTTCGACCAGGAGACGGGTTGGATGACCAGTCTGTACTACTTTCACCCCATTTCCTTCCTGTTTGTACAAAGTCCGATGTACATACTAAATTTTCCCCCTTTATTTTTTATTTGAACTAAGTACATGATTCGACTCCATGAAGTAGCTTTACCTCTAACAATAGAAAAAAATTAGGTGATGTTGGACCAACCGATCGAGAGGGGCTGAGAGGTAGAAAATGATGCACATGCAGTGATGTAGCAAGCTGGGGAAGTAGAGCTAAGCCGGTTTTGAAGGAAGATATACCTGAAGGTTGTTGGGATGTGGATAGGTGGGCGGCAGGAGGGCGGATCAACCCACACTAGGGAAGCGACTAAGGGATCAGAGGACCTCCCGCCACGGTGCTTTGCGAGAGAAAATGATGCGGTCGGCAAAGGGTCTCCTCCCTCGGTGTCGACGATGGCCTAAACGCTGCCCCTCCTCCCCTTCGCCTGTGGAGGGGGATACGTCCGGATCTGTAACCAGCGGTGAGGATAGAAAGACAGTGTTTACCACTGCTATCTTGTTTAGATCTGGAGAGGATGAGAGTGTGTGAATAGAGCAACCCTAGCAAGCAAGCGCGGAGGCTCCAGCCTATATATACACATATAGTGGGGTAGTTTTCTTTTTTCACTCCATGAAAACAATCATTTAAAATTGTGTACGTGCTAGGTTGCTGTTTTTGAGTTGTTCATTGTTTTTTGAGTAGATACCCGCTTATTCCAAGTGGTGTTATGGTGTGCCAGGTCGCACTTTGTATCATTCAAGTCTGGTACTAGACCGTCCATTAAGTGAACAGCCACCGTCTCGTAAAATTTGTGAACAAGCCCATGGCTAAAATTATCGGAAACATGGGCTACCCCAACATGCATTATTATTTATATTTTCTATGCGGGAGTATCCTCAAAACAAAATGTGAGAGTACAATCTTTATTGGGCCTCTTTGTAATTTGTGCTAAATTTTGACCAAAGATTTAACTGACAAAATGTTAGTGCATGTTAACAAAAAATATATCCTTTGGTTCATATTTGAACATAGTTTTCAATGATGTAATTTTTTGTGACATGCATGAACATTTTGTTAGTTAAATTTATAGTCAAAATTTGGCACATATTTATCATAGGGACCAATAAACCAGGACGGAGTACTGTATATGACTAGCCGCTCTATCTACATGCGGGACATCAAAGCATCCGGGCTCATGTGCCATCCACCAAATCACAGCGAGGTGCTACAGTCGATACTCACCGGTGACCCGGTGTGGCCGTCATGACCCATCATATCACAAAACCCAGACCTTTACCAGCAGTGGTAAAGTGGCCTCGAAGTTGGACTGGACGAAGCAACCATCATTTCACTGGAATGCTCGTTGAAGCCCTTTCTCCCCTTGAAGAAAACCTCACTCTAGGCTACTCACTTCTGCCATTTTTCTTCTATACTGACAAAGGAAAGGTAGGCAAATCAGTGATGCTACTATATTTTCATTCCAAGAATCTTCTTTTTGTGAAGCACCGACTGATTCTCACAGCCTATTCTTTTCCCGTTTTCATTGCACCGACAAAGAGTTGACGACATTGGCAGACGAATTCCTCAAAGAAATCTTGAAGAAAAGCAAGGGCCCCACCTTGCCTACCCTAGAAACACTAATGGCCACCTATGAGAGGCTCAACACCGAGTTTGAGGAGATAGTCACCATTGCGAAGCAGTATTTCCTTGGCAAGGCGATGGCCCGAGGAGGGATCGGATCCCCCGGTGAGCTGCACAAGGTAAAAAAATGGCTTACCATAGTTGTGTTTTTTAATTATTTGCAATGTGCTTGCTAAAATGTTAGGGTTGTGCAGGTGCCGGTAGACGTCCTTGATGATTCTGATGTCGCGGTCCGTCCTATGGACAACACCCTAGAGATCGTTTTTGATGTCGCAGTCTGTCTTGTGAACATCGCCCCGGAGGTCGACTCCGATGCCACTGTCTGTCCTGTGGACATCGCCCCAGAGATCGATTCCAATGTCGCGGCCCGTCCTATGGACATCACCCTAGAAATCGATTCCGATGTCGTGGTCCATCCTATGGACATCGCCCTAGAGATCGATGACAAGAAATAGTTGTTCGCGCTAATCCTTCAAGGTAGTTTTCATTGTGCTTAATTTCCAGAACGATGCATGTTATCAAACCATCTTAGGGCTAGTGCACTGTCTTGTGTGGGTTGTACTTTCTACTATTGTTTGATAGTGAATCATCTGAACCCTATCCGAGTTATGGAAACATATGTATCCTCACCAGCTTTTGATGTAATATATGGCATGCTTAGATGTAAGTTTGAACTGTTTATCATATCAGCAGGGCTTGTTTGATGATTCTTGGTGTTACTAGGCTAGCTACTGTGCGAGCTATAGTACTTGCAAAACACTCACCAAAGAGAAATGTTGGGGCTGATGAGCTTGTGGTACGCTTATAGGTTTGATCCGTCATCCATCGGCCAATAGCCCAACCTCCTAAAATTGTGGTCTTAGCAATCGATCAAACAATAGTCCACAATTATACATTAATTCACATCAAACTCAAAGAGTTGGTTCATGTATACATTCAGGCCTCATTTGGTTCATAAGCTAAGAAAATCGTAGCAATAGGAAAGTCATAGGAAATGAGATGACATGTATCTTAAATCCTATGAGTAGGAATAGGAAAGGAGATGTCCTTTGATTCACATCATAGGATTTTCTCCATTGAGTCTAGGCTAATGTCTATTTTCCTATGAAATGTGGAGGATAGGAAGAATTCCTCCATAGGAATATGATTCCATTCCTATAAACCAAAAGTCTCTACAAATATTTTTCCTATATGTCGGGGATTTGGTGTGACATATGCGAAGGGATGGCTTATCATGGTGGGAGCTAGTAAGACATCGCTGGTTCCTGGAAACGGGATAAGGCGTAAACATGTATGCCGACGCATCTTACCCAGGTACGGGGCTCTCCTTGGATATAATACCCCTAGTCCTGCTCTGCGGGGTCTCCGCATGATCTCTAGATCAACAAGGGGCTACAAACTTGCTCCTTGAGCTGTTTGGCTAGAGGAGGAAGAAGGGCTAGGCTAGCTCCATTCCGCTCTCTATATGTGTGTGTAATCTCTAAGAGGCTGAACCCTTTGCATGGGTGCCCTGGGGGTTTATATAGGACTACCCCTAGGGGTACAATGGTAATCCTACCGGGTGTAGGCCCGGGCCATTAGTGTCTCTGGTCGCCGGCTTCTCCACCAGCTGCTGGGGCCCGCCGTCTGGTGGGTCCCGCTGGGTGCCGGGCTCTCGGCCGACAGGTAGGGCCCGTAGCTTGTGGGTCCTGTCAGTTGCTCATCACTGTAGCCCTGCCTATGATGATGAGGGCTTGGTCGGGGAAATCATGGCTATAGTACCGCCGCCTGGTGGGCACTCACTGTAGCCACACCCTGTCTCATCTGGTTAATTGTAACGCCCCGGATCCGATGCGCTAGGTGTCTGCCAGTTATTCGCCGTCTTTGCCATGTAATTTGCTTGCGTGTTGCATTTTGCCATGTCATCATGTGCATTTCATTTTGCATACGTGTTCGTTTCTTGCATCCATTCGGGTTCCCCCGGTTCTCTCTGTTGTCCGTTCGGAATCCAGACCTCTCGCGCGCGCCCGTCACCCCTCTCAGACCTTGTTTTCATGTGCGGGTGTTAAACGTTCTCGGAATGGCCCGAGGTTTGCCAAGCGGCCTTGGTATAGCACCGGTAGACCGCCTGTCAAGTTCCGTGCCATTTGGAGGACGTTTGATACTCCAACGGTTAACCGGGTAATAGTAAAATCCCTCTTTGTGTTGCAGCCCAACACCCCTCCAAAGTGGCCCAAAACCTTCCTAACCCCCTCCATGCTCTCGGTCGTTCGATCACGATCGTGTGGGCGAAAACCGTGCCCCATTTGAACCCTCCTAGCTCCCTCTACCTATAAAAACGTCTTCCTCTCTCCATTCGCGGATGATTTCCACCCCTAACCCTAGCATTTTCCCCCTCCGCGCCGCCGGACACGTCCGGCCCGTGCCGGACAAAGTCACCGCCGCCGGCCGGCCAACCGCGACGCGCCACGTCGCCCCTGGCCGTCCCCGCCGCTGCAGGCCCGCCGTGGGCCCAGATTCGGCCTTCCCGGCCCGTCCTCCGCCGTCGAGCCCATCCCGTCCGCCCGCCGCCGCGGCCCCGCGCCGGGGCCCGCCGACGTCCGCCGCTTTCCAATAGCCGTGCCGCTGCCTGGCGCCCCTCGCCGCCTCCTGCCGGGTGTCCGCGCTGCCCGGCCGCGCCCCACACCAGCCACCGGAGGTCCTCGCCGCCGCCGCCTCCCTCCGCGGCGCCCCGTCCCCGTCGCGTGGCTCGCGTCGCCGCTCGCCAGCGCCCTGCGCGGCCGAGCTCGTCGGCGCCTTGCCGCGCCCCCGCCTCCGGCCGACCTCCTCCTCAAACCCCGTCGGCCCTTCTCCTCTGGCCCTCTCCGGCGAGCCCGGCCCGCCTCGGCATCCGCGCCAGATCCAGATCCAGATTCGGATCTCGGAGGTTGACCCCGAAAATCCCTAAGTCCCTGATTTATTTGCATTTAGGTCCCCTGTTCATCGCATCATATCTCCATGCATACTGCTCCGTTTTGTGCGTGTAATATATCAAAATGTTCGTCATGAGATGCTCTTCATTTTGTTCCATTGTGCCATGCTTTTTGAGGTCATGTTGATTCCCGAAGTATCGTTGCAAGAGTGCTATATAATGTTGTCTGCTGTCTGTTAACAGAACTTGCTCATTTGTCATTTTTGCCATGATTGATGTGTGCATCCTATGAGTTTAATGTCTACATGTGTTTTGTACTAAATCATGCCATCTTTACAGAGGTGCAATCCATGTATTTTTGTGAGTCTTGTACTGAGTGCATCAAGCTTGTTAAGTAGGGTACTTGCTGTTGCTGTTTTGCTAGGCTGAATCTGTTATTTGGTGATGCTATGTAAACCTGCTGCTACGAGTCATTCTATGCATAATATGGAGATGTTCACTAAGGATGTTTTGTTATACATGTCATGCTCTATCCATCCATGCCCCTAGTTGCATTTATATCCTATTGTAGCTTGTTGTTATCATGCTCTAAAGTTGCTAAATAATGTTGTTGTCAGCCTTTTAACATTAAGTTCAGTTTTGCCATGTGCTTTGCTAGTGATCCATGCACCCTATGAACTTGTTCTTGCCATGCTTAGCTTCATAAACATGTCTTCTTACTATTTGTTGCCTTGGCATGCCAGGAAATGCTCTGTGGTGAGTGGTACAAGCTCACCAACATGCCTACTTATTGTTGTTTCTGCCATGTATGAATATGTCATATAACTTGCCATGTTTACATGGGTGCCATCATATTTTATGTGCCTTTTTGGCTCATGGTCAGTAAAGGACTTATGTTATATGCAATTAGTAGGTTCATGCCATGCCTTTGTTTTCCATGATAAGTTCCTGTAACATGTTGTTTGATAGCTCTGAACATTGCAACCTGATGTTATTTCTGCCAAGTCTGAAACTGTTATTATTTGCAATCTTGCCATGTGTTTTGGAGCATGTTCTAGTGATTTCTGGAGATAGCTCAGTGTTCATGTTTTGTTATGCTTTACCTGTACATCATGTCCATGCCTTTTTTTCTTGTTGAGATGTTGTAGCATGTTGTTTTGGTGCTTGCAATATGCCTAGTTGCTGTTTTGAACAGCTTGTCCTTTAAACTTGTAAAGAGTATGTGTTGAACCATTGCTCCGTTTTGAGTGTGCTCTATATGAAACTTGCTTGATTTTGCATGTAGTTTCATATTATCATGTTGCATCCTTGTTTTTAGGTGTTTGCTTGATATTTCAATGCATTTTGCATCAATGTCATGTTTAACTTGTTTTGCTCATATCTTCTAGGCCGTAGCTCCAAATCTAATGAACTTTATATGTAACTTGACTAGAATCTCGTGTAGATCATCTTGGTGCATCTTAACTTGCTGTTTAATAACTTGAACATAAGGTTTATTCAGATCTGGACCTATTTCTAAATTTGCATATGAGGACTTACCGGAATTGTTATATGTTGTTCCCGTCCTCATTTAAACTTGCCTTGATGTGTTGCTCTTGTTTGCTTCATCTCTTGCCATGAGTAGCTTCATGTAGCCTTGTCATGTATCATACTTGGTTGAGCATCATGCCTTGTATATGTGTGGTGTGTTTACTATGTTGTGTGCTTCTTCTCGATAGTTTCCCGTTTCGTTGCGATCGTGAGGATCCGTTCGTCTACTCTTGGTTTGTCTTCGTGGCTTCATCTTCTTCATGGACTCGTTCTTCTTCCTTGCGGGATTTCAGGCAAGATGACCGCTACCCTGGATCTCACTACTATCATGGCCATGCTAGTTGCTTCGCTCTATCGCTATGCTGCGCTACCTATCACTTGTTCCTCAAGCCTCCCAAATTGCCATGTCAGCCTCTAACCTTTTGCACCCTTCCTAGCAAACCATTGATTGGCTATGTTACTGCTTTTTCTCAGCCCCTCTTATAGCGTTGTTAGTTGCAGGTGAAGTTGAAGATTGCCCCATGATGGACAGGATTATGTTGGGATATCACAATATCTCTTATTTAATTAATGCATCTATATACATGGTGAAGGGTGGAAGACTCGGCCTTATGCCTGGTGTTTTGTTCCACTCTTGCCGCCCTAGTTTCCGTCATACCGGTGTTATGTTCCCGGATTTTGCGTTCCTTACGCGGTTGGGTGATTTATGGGACCCCCTTGACAGTTCGCTTTGAATAAAACTCCTCCAGCAAGGCCCAACCTTGGTTTTACCATTTGCCTTACCTAGCCCTTTTTCCCTTGGGTTTCCGGAGCCCGAGGTTCATCTTTATTTTAGCCCCCCCCGGCCAGTGCTCCTTCGAGTGTTGGTCCGAAATGAGCTGCATGTGGGGCCACCTCGGGGAAATTCGAAGTCTGGTTTTACTCGTAGCTAGTCTCATCCGGTGTTGCCCTAAGAACAAGATATGTGCAGCTCCTATCGGGATTTGTTGGCACATTGGGCGGCTTTGCTGGTCTTGTTTTACCATTGTCGAAAGGTCTTGTAAACCAGGATTCCGAGTCTGATCGGGTCTTCCTGGGAGAAGGTATATCCTTCGTTGATCGCGAGAGCTTATCATGGGCTAAGTTGGGACACCCCTGCAGGATTTAAACTTTCGGAAGACGTGCCCGCGGTTATGGGCAGATGGGAATTTGTTAATGTCCGGTTGTAGATAACTTGACACTAGATCCGAATTAAAATGCATCAACCGCGTGTGTAGCCGTGATGGTCTCTTTTCGGCGGAGTCCGGGAAGTGAACACGGTTTTGGGTTATGTTTGACGCAAGTAGGAGTTCAGGATCACTTATTGATCATTGTTAGCTTCACGACTGTTCCGCTTGCTCTCCTCTTGCTCTTATTTGCGTATGTTAGCCACCATATATGCTTAGTCGCTGCTGCAACCTCACTGCTTTACCCCTTCCTTTCCCATTAAGCTTTGCTAGTCTTGATACCCATGGTAATGGGATTGCTGAGTCCTCGTGGCTCACAGATTACTACAACAACAGTTGCAGGTATAGGTTATGCGATGATCATGACGCGAGAGCGATGTTTACTTGTTTTGGAGTTCTTCTTCTGCTTCTTCTTCGATCAGGGGATAGGTTCCAGGTCGGCAGCCTGGGCTAGCAGGGTGGATGTCGTTTGAGTTTCTGTTTGTGTTTCATCCGTAGTCGGATGGTGGTCTTATGTAAGATTATGTTGTATTCATGTGGCATTGTATGCCTTATGTATGTATCCCTATATATCATGTAATGTTGATGTAATGATATCCACCTTGCAAAAGCGTCTTCAAGATGCGCTTCTATCCTTGGTGGGACCTTCGAGTTCCTTTAGGATAGGGTCGCATCTTGGGCGTGACAAGTTGGTATCAGAGCCTCGACCGACCTTAGGAGCCCCCTTGATTGATCGTGTAGTTTGGCGGTTGTTGAGTCTAGAAGAAAACTTTTTCTGAGTCTAGTTATATTGGAGAGTAGGAATTCTTTTTACTCCTCAGCCCCTTCGTCGCTCTGGTCAGGAATGTTGACGTAGGTGTTTTAAATTACTCCTCTTCCCCTTCAAATTTTTCATTAGGATCATGCAGTTGGTTTTTCGATTGTTGGTTCTCAGCTCTTTTCATCCGGTGCTTTTTCTCGTCAAGTTGACTCGAGCCTCTTTGCTTTTGCCAAGTTCAATCCTCAGTTTGCTCTCAACGAAGTTGTTTATCGGTCCTCAGTTGTTTTCTTTTCCCACCTGCCCACCCTTTTCTTCTCGGAGCCGGAGTCCGTAATCGAGTATCCATCCTACTCGTGTGAAGCCTTTGCTTTCTTTCAACCGGTGTTTTCTCTTCAAGTTATTCATGGGTTCCCCCTTCCAAGTTGCATTTGTTTTCCCGCCCCCCTCACCCTTTTTCTTCCCGGAATCTGAGTCTCTCTCGACCATCAATTTCATTCATGTGGAGCCTCTTCAGTCTTCCCTCAATTATTCCAACCGGTGAGTTCTCGTCTCGTTCGTCATTCTTCATCTCTTTTTCTTCTCCGGTGGACTCAATTCAAGTTTTTCGGGTGATCACATTCTTTTCCTCGGATCAACTGTTCTCCTTGCTCGTTTGCCTCTCGCCATTCAATCATTCTGGAGTTCGGAAGACATCTCAGGAGATTCGTATGTGTTCCAATTAATTCGAGGTTATCACCTCATTCAAATATTTCAATTGTTCTGGTGCATCATCTATCTATTCAACATCCTTTCCAATGGTGTTTTCTTTAGTGGGCCCTAACCCACAGGTCTTTTCCCAGGATCTTACCTGACTCTTCTAATTATTCCGGAGCCATTCTCAAATTCCTTCTAGTGTGATGTAAGAATGGATCCCATCAGTCACATGCCTTTTCCAAGATCAATTTCAAATCATTTCATTGTTGACTCAACCTCTTCGTTTTTCATTCTACCGGAGTATCTCAGTAATTTTGGTGGTGTTTCTCGTCATCATTTGAAGATCGAAGAAGAGTTCCTCTTAAATCTTGTCCGTTCTTCCGGAGATTCGTGGTGCTGGTTTCATGTTATCCTCCAAATTATTCCAATCGTCAGATATTCTTTTCTTACCCATCCGGAGTATGTAAGGAGTTGTTTTCCCGTTTCTTTTCACCGGAGGCCATCATTTCAGCTACCCTTATCCAATTATCCCGGTGCTTCGTTCAAGTGTTCTTTAATCAGCTTATGATCTCTTTATTCTTTTGCATCTAAATCCCCTCTAGCTTATTTGTTCTTCTAGTTCTTCCCGGTGATTCATTCTCTTTCGTCATTCAATTTTTGAATTCTTACAGTGGTTCGTTCAAGATTCTTTTTCCTTGATTATCATTTTAACTCATTCATTCTTTTCAATCCTACCGGTGGTTCATGAAGACTTTCTCAAGTTTTGCGGCATATTTCCCCTTAATCATTGGCAATAAGAATAAGTACTATGTAAAATCCATTGCTTGTCATCAATTTAATCTGATGAAGGAAAAGCATACAATAAATCTTATTCTTATTTCATCCAAGTGATTAATCCCTTCCTTCGGAGTTTGTTCTTGGTGAATAAATTCTAGTTCCAAGTCTTTTCGTCTTTTCTTATCCGGTGTTCAATTTCCTTAGCCATTTCGTCGGAACCTTCATCTAAATCACCGCAAGGCTCATCTTATTCTTTCATGCTTCATTCTATCTCATCATCTTTGTCACTGGAGTTCTTCATGGTGGTTCTTCATGATTTAATTCATTCTTTCAAGAGTTCATCAAGATTCTTGTTGGTAGAAATTCAAGTATCCTTTCTTCTCGCGTCTCGAAGTATAATTAATTCTCCATATTCTTCTGAAGTGGAGTTTTCCATTTCTTCATTCCTCTCAGCTATTCTATCTTTTCCATTTGTGGTCGGTGATCACCTCATAATTTTGAGATGTTTTCCATAAGTCCACAACAAGCTTATTCTTTCGTTGTTGATTTTCTCAACAACTCCGTTCAACCCTTCCTTCTAAGTTCATTTCATTCCATTCTTTTAATTCTTCCGGAGGCATTGCATTGTTTATCTCATCAAGTGCCATCCCGTCTTGTGAAGCTCGGGTTCTATTCCTTCCATTTTCAGCCGGAGTGCTACCTAAATCCTTTCAGTCTTATTCGTTTCTTATCCCGTTCCAACCGGAGTGGTTTCATAGTCTATCTGATTCTGTGAGCTCTCGATTCTCGTCATTCTCGTCGTTCCTCTCTTCTTGTCGAGTGCTCTCGATTCTTTGCTCCTTCTCTTGAGTTCTTGCTTCACCTCATCTCTTTTCCCTTCCGTCTCGGTCCTAAGATCTCGGGATGAGATCTCTTGTTAGTGGAGGAGTGTTGTAACGCACCAGATCCGATGCGCCAGGTGTCTGCCAGTTATTCGCCCTCTTTGCCATGTCATTTGCTTGCGTGTTGCATTTTGCCATGTCATCATGTGCATTTCATTTTGCATACGTGTTCGTTTCTTGCATCTGCTCGGGTTCCCCCGGTTCTCTCCATTGTCCGTTCGGAGTCCAGACCTCTCGTGCGCGCCCGTCGCCCCTCTCAGACCTTGTTTTCATGTGCGGGTGTTAAACATTCTCGGAATGGCCTGAGGTTTGCCAAGCGGCCTTGGTATAGCACCGGTAGACCGCCTTTCAAGTTTCGTGCCATTTGGAGGTCGTTTGATACTCCAACGGTTAACCGGGTAACCGGAAAAGCCCTCTTTGTGTTGCAGCCCAACACCCCTCAAAGTGGCCCAAAACCCTTCCTAACCCCATCCATGATCTCGGTCGTTTGATCACGATCGTGTGGGCGAAAACTGTGCCCCATTTGGACCCTCCTAGCTCCCTCTACCTATAAAAACGTCTTCCCCTCTCCATTCGCGGATGATTTCCACCCCTAACCCTAGCATTTTTCCCCTCCGCGCCATCGGACACGTCCGGCTCGTGCCGGACAAAGTCACCGCCGCCGCCTAGCCAACCGCGACGCGCCACATCGCCCCTGGTCGTCCCCGCCGCCGCAGGCCCGCCGCGGGCCCAGATCCGGCGCTTCCCGGCCCGTCCTCCGCCGCCGAGACCATCCCGTCTGCCCGCCGCCGCGGCCCCGCGCCGGCGCCCGCCGATGTCCGCCGACGACCAGTCGCCGCGCCGCCGCCTGGTGCCCCTGGCCGCCTCCCGCCCGGTGGCCGAGCCGCCCGGCCGCGCCCCGCGCAGGCCACCGGAGCGCCTCGCCGCCGCCGCCTCCCTCCGCGGCGCCCCGTCCCCGCCGCCCGGCTCGCGTCGCCGCTCGCCGGCACCCTGCGCGCCCGAGTTCGCCCGCGCCTTGTCGCGCCCCCGCCTCCGGCCGGCCTCCTCCTCAAACCCCGCCGGCCCTTCTCCTCCGGCCCTCTCCGGCGAGCCCGGCCCGCCTCGGCATCCGCGCCAGATCCAGATCCAGATTTGGATCTTGGAGGTTGACCCTGAAAATCCCTAAGTCCCTGATTTATTTGCATTTTGGTCCCCTATTCATCGCATCATATCTCCATGCATACTGCTCCGTTTTGTGCGTGTAATATATCAAAATGTTCGTCATGAGATACTCTTCATTTTGTTCCATTGTTCCATGCTTGTTTGAGGTCATCTTGATGCCCGAAGCATCGTTGCAAGAGTGCTATATAATGTTGCCTGCTGTCTGTTAACAGAACTTGCTCATTTGTCATTTTTTCCATGATTGATGTGTGCATCCGATGAGCTTGATGTATACATGCATTTTGTACTACATCATGCCATATTTACAGAGGTGCAATCCATGTATCTTTGTGTGTATTATACTGAGTGCATCAAGCTTGTTAAGTAGGGTACTTGCTGTTGCTGTTTTGCTAGGCTGAATCTGTTATTTGGTGATGCTATGTAAACTTGCTGCTACAAGTCATTCTATGCATAATCTGGAGATGCTCACTAAGGATGTTTTGTTACACATGTCATGCTCTATCCATCCATGCCCCTGGTTGCATTTATATCCTGCTGTAGCTTGTTGTTATCATGCTCTAAAGTTGTTAAATAATGTTGTTGTCAGCCTTTTAACATTAAGTTCAGTTTTGCCATGTGCTTTGCTAGTGATCCATGCACCCTATGAACTTGTTCTTGCCATGCTTAGCTTCATAAACATGTCTTCTTACTGTTTGTTGCCTTGACATGCCAGGAAATGCTCCGTGGTGAGTGGTACAAGCTCACCAACATGCCTACTTATTGCTGTTACTGCCATGTATGAATCAGTCATATAACTTGCCATGTTTACATGGGTGCCATCATATTTTCTGTGCCTTTTTGGCTCATTGTCAGTAAAGGACTTTTGTCATATGCAATTAGTAGGTTCATGCCATGCCTTTGTTTTGGAGCATGTTCTAGTTATTTCTGGAGATAGCTCAGCGTTCATGTTTTGTTATGCTTTACCTGTACATCATGTCCATGCCTTTTGTTTTCTTGTTGAGATGTTGTAGCATGTTGTTTTGGTGCTTGCAATATGCCTAGTTGCTGTTTTGAACAGCTTCTCCTTTAAACTTGTAAAGAGTATGTGTTGAACCGTTGCTCCGTTTTGAGTGTGCTCTATATGAAACTTGCATGATTTTGCATGTAGTTTCATATTATCATGTTGCATCCTTGTTTTGAGGTGTTTGATTGATGTTTGAATGCATTTTGCATCAATGTCATGTTTAACTTGTATTGATCATATCTTCTAGGCCGTAGCTCCAAATCTAATGAACTTTATATGTAACTTGACTAGAATCTCGTGTAGATCATCTTAGTGCATCTTAACTTGCTTTTTAACAACTTGAACATAAGGTTTATTCAGATCTGGACCTATTTCTAAATTTGCATATGAGGACTTACCGGAATTGTTATATGTTGTTCCCAGCCTCATTTAAACTTGCCTTGATGTGTTGCTCTTGTTTGCATCATCTCTTGCCATGAGTAGCTTCATGTAGCCTTGTCATGCATCATACTTGGTTGAGCATCATGCCTTGTATATGTGTGGTGTGTTTACTATGTTGTGTGCTTCTTCTCGATAGTTTCCCGTTTCGTTGCGATCGTGAGAATCCGTTCGTCTACTCTTGGTTTGTCTTCGTGGCTTCATCTTCTTTGTGGACTCGTGCTTCTTCCTTGCGGGATTTCAGGCAAGATGACCGCTACCCTGGATCTCACTACTATCATTAGCATGCTAGTTGCTTCGCTCTATCGCTATGTTGCGCTACCTATCACTTGTTCCTCAAGCCTCCCAAATTGCCATGTCAGCCTCTAACCTTTTGCACCCTTCCTAGCAAACCATTGCTTGGCTATGTTACCGCTTTTTCTCAGCCCCTCTTATAGCATTGTTAGTTGCAGGTGAAGTTGAAGATTGCCCCATGATGGACAGGATTATGTTGGGATATCACAATATCTCTTATTTAATTAATGCATCTATATACTTGGTAAAGGGTGGAAGACTCGGCCTTATGCCTGGTGTTTTGTTCCACTCTTGCCGCCCTAGTTTCCGTCATACCAGTGTTATGTTCCCGGATTTTGCGTTCCTTACGCGGTTGGGTGATTTATGGGACCCCCTTGACAGTTCACTTTGAATAAAACTCCTCCAGCAAGGCCCAACCTTGGTTTTACCATTTGCCTCACCTAGCCCTTTTTCCCTTGGGTTTCCAGGGGCTATAAGTAGGTCGAGGAGGGGAGTGGCAGATGCATGCGCGCCCTCCTCTCCCTTCGCCCTCTCCTTCTTCTTCTTCCTACCGCGGCCACCGTAGCTTGCCGTTGCCGAGCCCATTCACCTCGCAGCGCTGCTACTCCGCCGCGGACTCACGCCTTCGTCATCGCGCCATGTCGGTGGAAACGACACCTATGGGATCGGGGGAATCCCTACTATGGTTGTGGGGAGAGGGGTCGTGAGAAGAGCGGGATCGGTAGTCAACCCAAGCACTCGGGTCGTTTACCCAGGTTCGGGCCACGAGGACGCGTAAAACCCTAGTCCTGCTTTGGTGTGTACATCATTGTTCTTGGAGTTCTTGAGCTAGCTACGATGAGTTTAACTTGTCCAAGGGTCTGAATCCCTCTCCTGGATGCCTTGGCCCTCCTTTTACAGCCAAGGGGATTGCCACAGTGGCACACAGGAGGTGGCATCGGTACACGGTGGCTAAGCTTATCGCTTAACCATTACGGGACAAGACGCATTTAATGCGCCTCTTAGGTGTCCCCCTCACTTTACCACCGCTTCGCCCTACTTTGACACGCGACTGGGCCAGTGAGGCGGTCAGCGCCATGTAGGCTGGCAGCCTGCTGAGGTGGCGCGGTGGTAGGGCCTTCAAGAATATTTGCATGGCACCACATAGGCATGCGCTGAGTTGGCTTGGAAGCCTCACATTGACACGCAGGTGCCTGCCTAGCTGGTGGGCTGGGAGCTGCATGGGAGCGGTGGTGGAACCTTGGCGGGTATGGGCCTGACTGTGGCCATGCGGATGTCCTCGGCAGGGGCCTTGCCGGGGCCCCGGCAAGGGTCTTGTCGTGGTGTTGTGGTCGTCCCCAGCAAGGATCTTGCCAGAGGTCTTGCGGGTTTTGTCAGCAAGTATCTTGCCGAGGTTCGTTGTCTTCTAATCCTCATCTGAATTGGAGTATTTATGATCTTCACAAAGATCTGCATGCCACCATAGAGGCGCCTCCCGAGGCTTGGTCCCAACGTGATTAGTGGTGTTGGAAAACCAGGGGCTCAAGGGTGGCACGCTCTGCTGGCATTGGGCAAGTTGCCCCAGCAAGGCTCTTGCCGAGGCCACAGAGGCCGCCCCGGCAAGGGCCTTGCCGGGGGAGTCCACCTCGCCCTCTTGCTCTTCGTGTTTCTGTCTTGGCATTGCTTTGACCATCTCGCAGCTTTGACTCCTTGTCCCTGCCCCACTTAAGTGTGGCCACAGGCATGGCTCTTACTGCCCGTGCATAGGTAAAGGGGTAAGAAGTAGTGCCCTTACTTCTGTACACCGACAGGAGCCCCCGGGATTGGGCCACACATAAGCACAACACATTGTTGGGCCAGGCCCAAAACGGTGCGCGGGCAGGCGGGGTTGATTTTATTGAGGTGATTTTTCCGCCCGCTGCGCTTCCCCATGATCTGCGAGGAACGCGTGACGTGGGGATCGTGCGCGGGGGTGATTGAAGCATGCTTGTGTCATCTTGTGGTGAACAGCAAAGAGGTAGCTTGCGTGTCCCTTCAAGACCGCATGGCCGCTGCTCAATTACTCTGCACGCCTGGGAACCATCCTTCCACGCGTCCCATTATGTCTGCCCCTTGCGCCACGTACGCTGCATGCACGGTGCAGAGCGAGTGACAGGCGCATGGAATATGGGCAGACGTGCGCGCGTGGGTCGATACCCACGCACCCTCAATTGGGCGGGGAGGGCGGTCGACGGCCTTGCCTGCTGTCATCTCAATGAGCGGGATTGTCTGAGAGGGGCGGCCGAGCCTTGACCCCGCCCTTTTATAAGGAGGGGAGCGGGAGGGACGACAACCCTCGGGCCTTCGCCATCCGCCTCTTCCCATTCCTGCTTCTTCCTCCCTTTTGCCATGGCGAGAGGGCGCGCTGACGCTTCTACGGTGGCGACGAGGGTCTCTGCTCGTCAACGCGTTGCTCCTCCCCAAGAGCCCGTGGCGGCGGAACCGGCCGCGAGGGGAAGGGGGAGGGGGTGAGGCCGAGGCCGCCGTGGCGCTCGGTGAAGAGGAGAACGGGGCGGCGTATCGGCCTCGCCTCCACTAGTGGCCCTTCCCCCAATGGAGGGCCACGTTAGGGACCAGCCCCATGAGTTATTCATCAGGTTGCGCCGGCCGGTGCGTCGTCGTCTCCATCTCCCTACTCCATTTGCTCGGGAGATGGAGCTCGACCCGCCGCAGGCGCTGGGGCTGCACATGAGGGGCCGCGGGAACAGCGGCACATGGGCTGATGTTGATTTCCTGGCCCCTCATGTCATGTATCTTCACCGCGGATGGAAAACTTCGCTCGCATCCACAGCCTGATGGCGGGGCTCATTGTCTACTTCAAGTTAATGGAGAATGACCTCCTCTCCATCAAGGTCTTCGGCGATTTTGGAACTCGCCTGAAGTGCTGCGTCGAGAGCTCCTCGGATGACGAAGACTCGTCCTCAAGCGAGAGTGACGGGGAGGATAGCGGCAGCGACGACGAGGGTAGCAGGCAAGAGGATACGGGTCCGACTAGGTGTTGGACCCGCCGCCCCGGGGCGGTGCCGGCAGCAGCAGCATATGCACCGGGTTCCTTCTCCCAGTGGAGCCGGCTCCTTGAACTTCTCGGGGTCGTCTCCTTGGGCGACTGGCGCGGGAAGGCCGGAGAAGGCGAAGAAGGCGGGTGGCATGCCGTCAAGTCGGAGTATGATAGCACCGACTCCTTCATAGCGTATTGACGGACCGCTGCCTCATCTTCCAGCCCTCTTCCCGGCACCATCATCACCATCCCTCCTTTAGGCGGCCACCGGCATGTTCTCTTGGCGCCTTCTACTGCTCGTGCCTCGCCTAGGTGCTCCTCCTGCCCTCTTGCCTTCTTGTTCCGTTTCCTGAGGAGAGGGACAAGAAAGGGATTACGGACACCTTATCCTTTTTTAGCGTGTAAGCCTACGGGCCTTAGTTAGATTTAAAACTTGTAATCCCCTTGCTCATGCTCACATTCCGTATGAACTGTACCTGTATGGAACATTATTAATGGAAAAGGGTGCTTGTCGGGTCTTGTGTGTGTGAGCAAAGCCCATACCAAGGAACGAATCCTTGTTATTTTCAACATAAACATCGCTGCCTGGCATCAGGCCTTGCCGCTCCCCTACTCCATTCGACCAGACTCACGCCTTTGGCGGAGGCAGGGGCAAAATAGGGGTGGGCCCTGCGCTTGCTTCGTTTCTGCCGCGACTATAACCAAATTCTGAACCAAGAAGAGATTCTTGGGTGGCAGGAATGAAGGGATCACGACGGCCTCGGAATAAAACGAGGTTTCATACATTCCAATTTTATACGGAAATGCATAACAGGGGATAGGAAAACTTATCTGAATCCGCAGTCCCCGGCAACCCTAGCTTGCCGTGGGTGGACCCTTGTGTGTTCAGCCCCCGGCAGGGGCCGGAGCGCCGGCTTGTTCTCTTCCTCCCATATAGCTCGGCAGACAGATCAACCCTGTGAACCAAAGAGGGTAGGAAGGAACAGAGGGACGCATACTCGACTTCTATGCTAGGGGTTAGTCGCCGCTAAGCACTATCAACCCCAACCGAGGGGGAGACTCAATCTAGCATGCATGCTATAACTTAGGGCGCCAGTGCTTCGTTTATTTATGCTCAGGGTCTGCGCCTGGCTTTGTACAGAGGGTTACATGCCTTGTCGGCAAGGCTTGTACAAAAGGTGGCTTGCCGGGGGGGCCGGCAGCCACGCCTTGTGGGTAAAACTTGTGAAGATGCTCAATGTTCCAGGAGTTGCTCACTGGAATGGCATCTTTGGTCTCCAGGCGGACTGCACCAGGCCTGGTGACTCGTGTTACCAGATAAGGGACTTCCCACTTTGGCGTAAACTTGTTGGGATTCTTGGCCGACTGAACACGCCGAAGAATAAGGTCGCCTTCCTCAAAGCTTCGGGCATGAACCTTGCGGCTATGGTAGCGGTGCAAGGCTTGCTGGTAGCATGCTGCTCCCACAGCCGCCCGAAGACGATCTTCCTCGAGGAGCGTCGCATCATCTTGCCGCAATCGCTCTTGCTCAAGCTCGTCGTAAGCAAGCACTCGAGGTGACCCGTATATGAGTTCCGTGGGGAGAACTGCTTCTGCCCCGTATACCAGGGCAAAGGGTGTCTGGCCGGTGGCTCGATTTGGCGTCGTTCTGATTGACCAAAGAACCGCCGGCAACTCATCAATCCAGCACCTTCTGCTCTTGCGCAGCCTGTTAAAAGTCTTCGTCCTCAGGCCATGCAGCACTTCAGCATTTGCCCTCTCCACTTGGCCGTTGCTCCGTGGGTGTGCCACGGAAGCAAAACAGACCTTGCTGTCGAGGTCTTCAATATATTGCATGAAGGTGTGGCTTGTGAACTCAGTGTCGTTGTTGGTGATGACTCTGTTCAGCACACTAAAGCGGAAAACTAGCCCCTTAAAGAATTTGACGGTCGATTGTGCGGTTACCTTCCTCACTGCTTCCACTTCCGGCCACTTTGTGAACTTGTCGATTGCAACGTACAAGTACTCAAAGCCCCCGACGGCGCGGGGAAAAGGGCCCAGTATGTCAAGCCCCCAGACCGAGAATCGCTAGGAGAGAGGGATTGTCTGCAAGGCTTGAGCTGGCTGATGAAGCTTCTTCGAATGGAACTGGCACGCTTCACACTTGGTTACTAGTGCCGTCGCATCCTGGAGGGCAGTGGGCCAGAAGAAACCTTGCTGGAAAGCCTTGCCGGCAAGGGCCCTCGACCCTATGTGGGAGCCACATATGCCTCCGTGTATCTCTGCCAATAGCTCCAGTCCTTCCTCCCGGGGGATGCACTTCTATTTCACTCCATTCGGTCTTTTTCTGTACAGAACATTGCCAATGAACTGGTACAGAGCAGACCAGTGGGCTACTCTCTCTGCTTCTTCCTGCTCCTCAGGAAGCTCCCCTGTTTGGAGGAATCGGATGGTATGATGTGCCCATGCTGGAGCCTGTGGCTCGACGGCAAGGACCAAAGGCATTTCCTCTGCCGCGGGAGCGGTCGCCTCCACAGCAAGGGCTTGGCGCCCTACTGGAGTCGGTTGTCCCATGGCCGGCTCGGCGTCCATGGCAACACCTTCGTCGGCGCCTCCAGGGAGCTCAGTGGGGAAGAACTTGCCGGGAACTAACTTTCTTTGCTTATTCTACTCTGTTGGTGGTTCAACGGACGGTTGAGTTAATTGAAGCACAAAAGTACCTGGTTCCATAGGTAGCTTGAGGTAGCGCGCTTCAACAAGTAGTCACGATGTCATTTTCCACTTGGGGAACATGCTCTGCTTATATACCATCAAAGCGCTCCTCCAGTTTCCTCACTTCAGCCACATAAGCTTCCATCAATGGGCTTTCATAATCCTTATTGATGTGCCTGAGAACAAGCTATGAATCACCCCTGACGATGAGCTTCTTGACTCCGAGGTCTGCCGCGATCCTGAGACCGGCAAGCAATTCCTCATATTCAGCAGTGTTGTTCGTCGACATCTCCCTGGGAAAGTGCATCTGGATCCGCGATGAGCAGCACACCAGCACCAGCGCCTTGTAGCAAAAAATCCCCATCAAAGTACATAATCCAGTTGCGGCTTGTTTCCTTGCCGGGGAGAGTGGTCTCCTAGATCTCATCATCGGGCGTCGAGGTCCATTCGGCAATGAACTCTGCCAAGACTCTGCTCTGAATCATCCAGGTGCTTTCAAACTTCAAACCAAAACTTGACAGCTCCAAGGCCCATTCCACAATCCTCCCGGTTGCATCTGGGATATGTAGTATCCGTTGCAATGGAAGGCGGGTGACGACGGTGATCTCGTGCGCTTGGAAGTAATGACACAGCTTCCTCGAGGCCATAAGAAGGTCGAAGAACAATTTCTGCACACCAGAGTACCTCGACCAAGCCCCCTACAAGAGGGAGCTGACGAAGTAAACCGGGTGCTGCATCATTTTCTTCTTCTGCACCACTTCACCGAGTTGCGTGGGTCATGTCGCACTGGTGTCAGACCTTGCCGGGGGCCTAGCCTTGCCGGGACCAGGCCCTGCCGAGGAAAGTTCTGGTTCACCATCCGTCAACTCTGCCATTGTCGTTGCTTCTTTGTCGACCTCCCTCTGCGCCACTAGTGTGGCTCTAACCACTTGATTCGTTGTTGCTAGATACAATAGCAACGGTTCTTGTGATTTGGGCACAACCAGCACTGGGGTAGAGGAGAGGTATTTCTTCAAATCCTGCAGCGCGGCCTCGGCCTCCGGGGTCCACTCCATTGGGCCCGCCTTTCAAGATCTTGAAAAGGGAAGGGCACGCTCAGCGTACTTGGAGATGAATCTGCTCATGGCGGCGACGCAACCAGTGAGCTGATGCACATCTTTGATCCGCTTAGGTGCCTCGATCTGCTCGATGGCCTTAATCTTGTCTGGGTTTGCCTCAATCCCACGCTGCGACACAAAGAACCCAGGAAGCTTGTCGGATGGGACACCGAAGACACACTTCTCAGGGTTCAACTTGAGGTTGATCTTGCACAAATTTGCAAATGTCTCTTCGAAATCTTGCACAAGTGTCGCCTTGTCCTTGGTTTTGATCACTATGTCATCCATATAAGCTTCCATATTTCTATGTAGCTAGGGCTCAAGACCAATTTGGACTGCTCTTGCAAAGGTCGACCAGCACTCTTCAACCCGAAAGGCATCCGTAAAAAGCAATACGTACCACATGGGGTGATGAATGTTGTCTTCTCCTCATCCTCTCTTGTCATGAAGATCTGGTGGTAGCCCGAGTATGCATCAAGGAATGATAATAGGTCGCACCCGGCCGTGAAGTCAACAATCTGGTCGATGCGCGACAACGGGAAAGGATCTTTCGGACAAGCCTTATTAATATCCGTGTAATCAATACACAGCCTCCACTTCCTGTTTGCCTTGTGTACCACCACCGGATTGGCCAACCACGTCGGATGGAGTACCCCTCTTACCAACCCTGCCGCTTCTATCTTCCTGATCTCTTCCGTGATGAACTCCTGCCTCTCCAGAGCTTGCTTCCTGGACTTCTTCTTGACAGGCCGCACATGAGGACAGACGGCGAGATGGTGCTCAATCACGTCCCTGGTCGGATGCTTGCCACGCAAACACATCGACATTCGCCCGCGGGAAAGTGACGAGCTCGCGTTCCTATTTGTTATCGAGGGTGGAGCTTATGGTGAAAGCCCCTCCCGTGTCGTCCTCTCTGACGGACACCCTCTTGGTCTCTGGTGGAGCAGCTCTGGACTTCTTGCTCTTGCCAGTGGAGCTCTCTGGCACGTCCTCAATGGGAGAGCAACACCCCGAAGAGGTGCGCTTGCCGAAGTGGGTGCGAGAGGTCTCGCCGGTCTTCTTCCCTCCCGGGGCTTCAACGGCAGGAGTAGGTGCCTTGGCGGCAGCTGCTGCAACTGCTTCTCGGTAGAGTTGGTTAGCACAAATCAGCGCATTTTTCTTGTCGGAGGAGATGGTGATGATGTTCATCGGCCCGGGCATCTTCAGCATGTTGTAGGCGTAATGGGAAGCCACCATGAACTTGGCCAGCACCGGGCGGCCGAGGATCCCGTTGTAGGGCAAGGGGATCTCGGCTATATCTAAGACAATCCTCTCCTCCCGTAGTTCAACTCACCTCCAAAGGTCACGGGCGGCATGACCTTTCCCATCGGCTGGCTCCTCCCCGGGTTGACCCCTTGAAACGTGCCCGTCTCTTCGAGATGCCCATCAGGGATCTGCAGCCTTTTGATCACAACAGGTGAGATCAAGTTCAGACCGGCCCCGTCGTCAACTAGCATCCTTGTCACCTTGAGGTTGCGAATCGTTGGTGAGACCAACAGTGGCATACACCCAACCGCAGTAGTGCGATCAGGGTGGTCCTCAGTGTCGAAGATGATAGGCGTGCTGGACCACTTTGGTGGCTTCCGTGTGTCAAGTGATGGCTCCACCGCTGTGATCTCACGCGCCCACTGCTTGAGCTGGCGGTGAGATGTGTGCAGCAAAGCGCCACCGTCGACGCACAAGGCCTCTGTAGCTTTCTGAAACTCGTGGTCGCCGGACTCGTCGTCCTCGTCATGATCATCGTCTTCCCGCTTCTTGTCGTGGCTCCGGGCGGGCCTCTCTTGCTGGTTATCCTTGCCGCGGCGGCCTCCTTGGCCGCCATGCTTCTTGCCGAACCCTTCGGCATCGTCTTGGCCCTATTCCTTGTCCCGCCTTTCATGCTCAGCTTTCTGCTTCTTATCGAGCAGCTCAACTTGTTGGCAGTTCTAGAGGTCATGGCCTTTGGTGCGGTGGATCTTGCAATATTGCTTGTCGGAGCCCCCTGGCTTGTCGACAGCCGCCAAAGCCCGGCAAGCGGCACACCCAGCAACTTCCTTGCCGGGGTCGCTCGCCTTGGCCTTCTTGGCAGTGCCGGTGTCGTCGGACCCCTCGACAGCAAGTACAGTCTTGCCCTTGCGCTTCCTGTTATGGCAACGGCCCTTCTTTGTCGGGGCAGCGGCGTCGTCTTCCATGGAGTCGGTTTCCGCACCGGCATCCTCGCTGGGGTACTTCCTCCCCTCTTCCGCCCGAGCGCACCTATCGGCCAGAATATAAAGTTCGGCCACATCCCTGACCTTGTTCATCGCCAGTTCCTCACGCATCTTGTGGTTACGCACATTCTGATGAAATGCGCTGATCGCGGCGGCAGGATGAACGTCTAGGATGTTATACTGCAGTAGGCTGAACCTTTGGATGTACTTGCGCAGGTTTTCTCCTTCCTTCTGGGGGATGATGTGTGAATCGCTCGCCTGGCCATGACCTTGATGGCCTCCAGTAAAGGCGCCAACAAACTCATGACACAGATCCGACCAAGAAGAAATGGAATCCATCGACAAGTGCATCAACCATGACATAACATTAGGCTTGAGCGCCAACGGGAAGTAATTGGCAAGCACCTTATCATCGCGGGCCCTAGCAGCTTGCATCACGATGGTGTAGATGCTGAGGAACTCTGATGGGTGAGTCTTGCGATTGTACTTCTCGCTGACGTCGGGCTTGAACATGCGGTGGGAGGGCCACTGGAACTGCCGCAGCTCACGGGTGAAGGCCAGACAACCCACCTCGTAGGGTAGGCCACCGTAGCCTCCCGATGCTGGGTGGTCCATAGTGGGCCCTACCCGCTTGTCTGACTGGTGGCGCGCATCACGCCGGCGCTCGATGGTGGTTCGAGCGTCTTCAAGGGCTCGCTCCCGAAGAACTTGACGCTGGTCGCGGTGGGTCTGCGGATCGGACGATGCTATGGAGATATCATCACGAGTGTCATCGCAACGGATCGACGCCCGTGGTGGCTGGCGCGGAGGAGGAGAATGCACCATGGCTGCATCGCCCCCGGCCCGTCCACCGCTGGCATGCGGTGGCTTGACAGAGTGATGACCTACTGGCCCCGCTGGTCACGGCTCATATTTGTTGGCGATGCCGACGAGGCTCCAGACAGTGGCTCTCCACTTGTCGAGCCTCTCCGCAACAGGAGGAAAGTCGAGGAGCAGCTGCGCGCGTGCCAGAGCTTCTGCTAGTGTGGGCGGCGGCGAAAGCTGCATGGACCGTGACGCGCTTCGACTTCTAACTATGTTAGAAGGATCTCTATCACGGCCTTGCGGCTGTCTTCCATTTTCACCAGCACCTCGGCGTGCATGCTGGCCTTCCTCGTCCCGTGAAGGATGCACGGGACTCTTCCCACGGAGGCGCCCAGGGTCACCAGCGGGGTGGTGCTGCTCATCGCACACAACTTGGGAAGAGCGCGCCGTGGGCGCCGGTGTCGGTGTCTTGGAGGCCGCCGCGCCGCTGTCAGGCGGCACGGGGAAGCCCCCGGAGGGCCCCATGCTGCCTGCGGGGGGCCCAACTCCATCTCTAGAGTTTGCGGCGTGCGGCTCGTCGCCTGGCATACGAACGACGCTGCTCGCCAGGCCCGGACTGCCAGGGTGATGTGGGTGTTCGCGGGCCGGGCCGCGGGTTCTTTCTGTGACTGGCCCGCTACTGGCCTGCTACTGGTCCGCACTGGTACAGGCAGTCCGGTCCCGGATGAACCGATCGCCGTGGTCGTCTTCCTCTTGGGAGCCATGGCGACGAAGAGCTGTTCTACTAGCTGCTAAACCGGATTCTCACAACGGCGCCCCCTACCTGGCGCGCCAAAGATGTTGGTGGAAACGACACCTATGGTATCACGGTAATCCCTACTACATGTTGCGGGGCGCGGGGTCGTGAGAAGAGCGGGATCGGCAGTCAGCACAAGCACTCGGGTTGTTTACCCAAGTTCAGGCCGCGAGGATGCGTAAAACCCTAGTCCTGCTTTGGTGTGTATATCAGTGTTCTTGGAGTTCTTGATCTAGCTACGGTGAGTGTAACTTGTCCAAGGGTTCGAATCCCTCTCCTAGATGCCTTGGCCCTCCTTTTATAGCCAAGGGGATCGCCATAGTGGCACACAGGAGGTGGCATCGGCACATGGTGGCTAAGCTTATCGCTTAGCCATTATGGGACAAGACGCATTTAATGCGCCTCTTAGGTGTCCCCCTCACTTTACTTCCGCTTCGCCCAGCTTTGACACGCACCTAGACCAGCGAGGTGGTCAGCGCCATGTAGTATGGTAGGCTGCTGAGGTGGCGCGGTGGTAGGGCCTTCATGAAGATTTGCATGCCACCACGTAGGCATGCGCTGAGTTGGCTTGGAAGCCTCACATTGACACGCAGGTGCCTGCCTAGCTGGTGGGCCGATAGCTGCACGGGAGCGGTGGTGGAGCCTTGTTGGGTGTTTGCCTGACTATGGACCTACGGATGTCCTAGGAAAGGGCCTTGCCTAGGCCCCGGTAAGGGTCTTGCCATGGTGTAGTGGTCGTCCCCGGCAAGGATCTTGCCGGAGGTCTTGCGGGTTTTCTCGGCAAGGATCTCGCCGAGGTTCGTCGTCTTCTAATCCTCATCTGACTTGGAGTATTTTTTATCTTCACAAAGATCTGCATGCCACCATAGAGGTGCCTCTCGAGCCTTGGTCCCAACGTGATTAGTGGTGTTGGAAAACCTGGGGCTCAAGGGTGGTGCACTCTGCTAGCATTGGGCAAGTTGCCCCGGCAAGGCTCTTGCCGGGGCCGTGGAGGCCGCCCCGGCAAGGGCCTTGCCGGGGGAGTCCACCTCACCCTCTTGCTCTTCATGTTTCTGTCTTGGCATTGCTTTGACCATCTCGCGGCTTTGAATCCCTGTCCCTGCCCCGCTTAAGTGTGGCCGCATGCGTGGCTCTGACTGCCCGTGCACAGGTAAAGAGGTACGAAGTAGTGCCCTTACTTCTGTACACCGATACGCCGGGCCTCCGTCGGGCGCCCAACTCTCATGGTGCGCGAACAGACAAGCTCCGGTGCTTGGGATGGTTCCAACATCCACGAGGATCACCTTGACTTCCTCCGTGAAATGCGGTGGCTGCCCGGCGAGGGCTACGTACAGGTACGCCTGCTGCCCAAGAGGGAGATCTCGCCGGCGCCGGAGGATGGCGAGCGCTTCGTCTTCCGGTCGCATTTCCTTCACGGCCTTGGCCAGCCGGCGAGTGGTTTCCTCCGCTCCTTCCTCCAATTCTATCGACTCCAGCCGGACCACCTCACGCCGAACACGATGGTGTTGCTGTCCGCCTTCGTGACTCTCCGTGAGGGATACCTTGGCATCCTCCCCACCCTCGAGCTCTGGGGGAGTTCTTCTACACCAAGCTCGGTACTGCCGCCAAGGGGAAGGCGGATCAGTGCGGAACCTTTGTCGCGGTGTGGCGTCCAAGCGCGGATAACTACTTCCCGGTCATCAGCTTGACACAGTCGGTCAAGCTGTGGAAAAAATCTTACTTTTACGTCAAGAATGTCCACCCGGAGGCGGACTTTGTCAGCCTGCCGGCTTATGTAGCCGGCCCGCCGGCTGAGCCCCGCACCAACTGGGCGTTCCAACCGAAGACGCTATCGGCCACCTCCTCTGCCGCCATTGCCCGACTTAAGGTGATGACGAAGACAGAAGGCCTCAAGGGATCAGATCTGCTGACCGCCTTCGTGGTGCGCCGAGTGCTCCCTCTCCGAGGACGGCCTCACATGATCAGCTAGATGAGCGGGCAACAAGACTCGTGCCGAATGTGCACCAGGGAGATGTCGGGCACGGAGGTGGCCCATCTGGTGAGCTACATCTTGAACTGCAAGCTCTCGGAGGCGGAGTGGTAGTTTGGCAAGCAGCCGTACTCCCGCGCGCACCCGCTGCCCGTGGTGAGTCCTCAACTCTTTTTTCTCTTCATTTGTCGGGTTCTTTCTTGCGCCTGATCAGTCGGTCATGATGCAGATCTTCACAATCCAGTCGGCAGCCGACACCCTAGAGCCGGGCCATGAGTATTTGTCCGACCGGTCGGTGAGTGATGCGGACGACCCCAACTTGGGGGCGGCCGCTCTAGAAGAAGACGACACCACGGGTGGCGGTGGCGGAGCAGGCGGCTCCTGAGGTGGAGGCGGCCTCGACGACTGGCCAGATGATGAGGAGCAGGAGAACGAGCCACGCTGTCCGTTGGGCGCCGAAAAGGCGGGCCCGAGCTTGTCAGTCGCGCCGGCTGCTGCAGGCGGCGCACCAAAGCGTCGATCCAGCTCGTCATTGTACGGCAGCCGGCCAAAGAAACCCAAGAGCTCGGCGGTGGCGACCAGGCGGGAGGAGGCCGCCGCGAAGGTGGCCCGGTTTCAAAAGACCGTGAAGCAGCCCCTGATGGTGTTTGCATAAGTGTTTGATTCCTCTTGTATCATTTCTCCTTTCTTCTTGCAACTTCTTTCTGGATTCCTTTTATTTTGCTTGAACAGGGCTCCGCTCTCTCTTGAGCGGTCTGACTCCGCTTTCGTGGTCGGGACGGCGGAGGGCTCCACCAACACTCGCCGCATGGACCCGCGCGTCGAGCTCTAGGCGGCGACAGAGAGGAACGCGCAGGAGGCGCGCGAAGAGCGGGAGGAGGTGGAGCGGCAGAGGGTGGAGGTAGCTAAGGCAGCGCAGGAGGAGGCGAACGCGGCCACTAAGTCCCGGGCCGACACCACGGCCAAGGCCCAAGCGGATGCCGCGGCCAAGGCGCAAGCGGAAGAGGCCGCACGCGGCCAGACTCCACGACTTGTCGTCCCCCTGCGCGCCGCGCCACCCGCACCCGATATCCAGGTGCTGTCTAGAGGAGCCGGTGACGACCAGCCGGTCATGAAGAGGAGAGGGAGCGACGACACCACCCTGGGGGCGGAGATGCCCCCGCCAGCACCATTCGCAGAGGCCCAAAGCAGCCTCCCAGATGCACCACCGGCGCCGCCGGCTGGTGGCGAGCTGGTGGTGGGGGCGACCCCCGAGGTCCGCTCTCTGGCACGCCATCGTGCAGTGAAGGCGGGTTTGACACCACGGCCGCAGGAGGTCGGGGCCGCAAGCTCGTCGGCCCCAAATGTGGAGGCCACTAGTGCTGCTCCGCCGGAATGGACGCCTGGGGGCGGAACGGTTGTTCTGAACGTGGCCACGTAGGACGTCCGGGCCCGGCTCCAGGCTCAGGCCACCGCTCTCTAGCATTATACGCAGGAGTTCCTGGCCTCGCGAGCAGCCGTCTGGGTATGTTTCTTGTTTTTGATTCTTGTAATCTTCTATGGGGGCGCGTCAACACACCCACTAGGTGTAGTCCCCGAATTCCAGGCCGGCTGCTGAGCAGGCGGCCTGGAATCTCAAGTAGGCTCGAGTGCTAACTTGTTTTCTCTTCTGTTGTCTTCGCTGCAGGATTATCGCAATCTCCGCACGGCCGCCTTCAACCCCTAGGTCCAGGAGCTGGCTCAGGGGACTGCTGATTTGTCCGAGAGCTAGAACAAGTGTCGGCGTTCTGGGAATGGGGGTCCAGTACGGCCAATCTTCATCAACTCAAGCTCAAGACCCTCGCGAGGGGCCAAGCCTCGCGGGGCGGATGATGCGAGGCTTCCTTAGGAACGGCCTCACCAGGCTGGCTCGTGAGGAGGCGGAGAGATCAAGGCAAGGGTACCTCGTGAGGTGCTAATGAGGCAAGCCATGACGATCGAGACCAGGCGGGCGCCAGGAGGGCGCCGGCCTGTGTAGTGTCAGTGTTTCCTCTTTGGTGAAAAGGGGGGAAGCGCAGGCGCGGAGTACCAAGGCATCAAGCAAAGGTTACCGTTTCGGTGCAACAAAACTAGGACCAGCAGAGCGACATGACGGAGGTAGCCGTGGAGCCCAAGACGACATCATCGCCAGTGCCTTTGGCAGCTGAAGACCAACTTTAGTCAGGATAACTTGTACTAGATGTTCCCCTTCAAAATGGTCGTTGTTGGCGCCCTTCCCACTCAATATTTGGGAAGAGGACCAGGGCCTCTATATATAGACATAGCTACCACAGTAGAGGGCATCGAGTTCTCATTAGATCCAGAGGCGATCGAACTCACCCAAGTAGAACACCGCACCAGCTCAAGAACACCTCTCGCGAGGCTGTCCTTCCCATGTACTGTTCATCATCAGCCCCTGAGGCAATCCACCACACCACACACTGGAGTAGGGTATTACACCACAACGGTGGCCTGAACCAGTATAAACCTTTTGTCCCTTGTGTTGTTCATCGTGTAGCTTAGATTCTTAGCGAGGCGTTGGGACGTGGATCGGTAGGGGAAAGATCTTCACGCGCACTCCAGAGTTCGAACCTTAAGGGATTTGCCGGAACTCAATATTCGACATTTGGCGCGCCAGGTAGGGGTGCACCGGAATCTTTTCTTCCGCTGCTCCGCGCTCGATCGTTCGTCGTTTCCATGGCTGATGCTTGCCAAGCTCGTGCTGAGTGTCGGGCTGCTCTCTCCGCCCGCGTCACCCAGACGGCTCCCGTCGGTGGGCCTCCTCGTCATTCCCCGTCGCCTGCCGCCAACGCCGCCACCGGCCCGGCGGGGAACGAGCAGCAGGCATCATCGCTGCATCCCTCGGTGCGGCGGGAAGGCCGCACCACCACTTCGTCGCTGACACTAGCTGGTTCATCGTCCCATGCTCGTCACGCTCCCACGGAAGCGCATGCCGTGTTTCTCCTGGCGGCGAGCTCCTGCGCTACCGTCCCGTCTACGACCTCTACGAGGAGTGGCTCGCTCGCATCACCTAGCTCGTTAGCGCCGTAGGGGGCTCCCCTGCGCTGTCCCTCTCGCTGCCTCGCCCTCCATCCTGCGTGGGTGATGCAGCTCAGGAGGTGCCTCCGCCACCTCCTCCCCAAGAAGGCGCCCTAGCTCCAAGGCGCGCGGCCCCTGGATGAGACCCACCACGTCCAGCACCCGCGTGACAAGAAAGGAGCTGCCAAGAAATCCCTCGTCCCAAAGAAGGTGCCCGCGTGCTCCCTGCTCCAGCATGTCATGACCATGTTCCTACGCCAGCACGTCAAGACCCCGCGCTGCCCCTGGCAGCGGCGCGCGGGAATTCCCAGGAGCAAGCCCCGTGTCTGCAAAGGGCTCTGGTGGCCACCGCAGGCTACTGCGCCTTCACCACCGAGTTGCGCAGTGTCGCCTGGCCGGGTAAGTTCAAGCCGGATCTGCCTCCCCGCTACGACGGCACTGCCAACCCTGCGGAGTTCCTGCAGCTCTACGAGCTGGACATCGAAGCGGCCAACGGAGACGAGAAGGTCATGGCGAATTGGTTTCGCATGGCGCTCAACGATGGTGCCCGCACCTGGCTCCTGAAACTGCCTCCCGGCACGATCTCCTCTTGGGACGTGATGCGCACCTGCTCCATCGCCAACTTCCAGGGTACTTGCGACCGTCTTCTAGTCATGGGTGACCTGCACCGCATCAAGCAGCAACTAGGAGAGACCCTGCATAAGTACATCGAGCGCTTCAACAGCGCTCACCTCAAGATTCCCAAGGTGACTGAGGAGGCCATCATCTCAGTGTTCTTTGATGGCGTCCACGACGTCAAGATGAAGGAGGAGCTAGCCATCCATGAGGATCTGTGCACATCTCTGGAGCTGTTCAACCTGGCGACCAAGCGAGCAAGGGCAGAGGAGGGGCGCCTCTCCCTTCTCGAGCTCCCAGCTGCTGACCCAGAAGAGAAGAAAGCCAAGGCCAAGGATGTGAAGCACAAAGGAGCAGTCGTTCTCGCAGTGGAGCTAGACACGAAGCACGGCAGGGACCAGCCGGAGTCGTCCAAGGGCAGCCGGTACTGCGTGTACTACGACCTCCACACCCACAACACCAACGAATGCCAAGAGCTCAGCACCGTGCGAGAAGGACGTATCGGTCGACGCCCCGAGCGCAACGATTGGGGCTACGGCCGAGGAGGAGGAAGAGGTGGAGGATGATGGGACGACCATGGCCCTCGCAAAGGGTGGCATGACCGACCTCGCGAGGACCGCTGGCAGGACCAGCCTCGCGAGGGGGCTTGGAGGGATCAGCCTCGCGAGGATCGCCCGTAGGGCAACGTAAGCCTTCCTCCTCTGCCACCACCGCCAAGAAGGAATGAGAACCACCATCAGGACGAGGGGGCTGGGGGGCTTCCATGAGCCACGTGTTATTGCTTGCATCTTGGGCGGAGCCCAGACCCCAGCCTCTCAGCGCATCTCCAAGCAGTTTACTTGCGAGGTGAACGCAGTCCTTCCCAAGCTCGAGGCCACACGCCCTCTCAGGTGCTCCACGTGCGCCATCACGTTCAGCTCAGCGGATCAGCTCAAGTGTGCGGATACATCCGGTGTCCTCCCAATGCTTTGTTCCCCAGTCATCAGCAATGTGCAAGTTACCAGGACCCTCATAGATGGTGGCGCAGGACTCAACATTCTGTCCGTCGAGACATTCAACAATCTCCAAGTGCCATATGATCAGCTTAAGCCAACCAAGCCTTTCTCTAGAGTCACTGACGGCTCCACCACTCCGATAGGGCAGGTTCGCCTCCCTGTCACCTTTGGTCAGCAAAAGAACTACCGTACCGAGCTCATCGACTTCGACGTTGCCCACATTCGCCTGCCATACAATGCCATCCTCGGGTATCCAGCACTGGCCAAGTTCATGGCAGTGACTCACCATGGTTACAATGTCCTCAAGATGCCGGGAAGCGGCGGAGTCATCACAGTCCCCTGCGAAGAGAAGGATGCGGTGTGCTCTCTCGCGCGTGCCTTCCAAGCTGCATCAGTTGAGGACCCAAACAGCAAGAGTGGGAACCTTCCCGAGGCAGTTCCTAAGAAGAAGAAGACATCACCCAGCTCAAGGCCTCAAGAGGCAGGCATCTCCAGAGCCACTTCGCCAGGATCTGCGCCCGTCCAAGGGGCGCCTCCCTCCATTGCATAGGAAGGCGCGCCCGGTGCCCTCCTCGGGCAAGGCTCGGGGGCTCTCTCCTGGAGGGCCTCAGACTTTGCCAAGATCACAAGGGAGGCACTCGGGCACCACTTGGAGGCGTGCTTTGCGGCACGTTTCCCTCAGGAAGACATGAGGCAAGGAGGGCCCAACCCTCAGGAGTTCATCACCAAGGTCACTCAGGAGCTGTAGGAATCGAGAGTCATGCGTGGCAATCACCGCCTACCCGGCGTAGCTCCCTATCCAGGCGAGGATGGCGGGCTGCGCGTCTGCATCGACTACCCAGGGCTCAACCGAGTCACGTCTCAGGAGCGTTTCTGGCCTTCATGCATGGGACGTTGTGAGAGTCCACCTCACAGCTACGTTTGCATGCCTTTCGGCCTACCGAACACGGCTGCTGCCCACCAACGCCTGATGTGGAGCATTCTGGAAGCTCAGGAGGTCAGGCACCGCGCCTTCATGGCAGAGATGGAGATGGACCTTGAGGAGCCGCCCGGACCCCCAGAGCCTCCCGAGGCTCTGGGCTCTGGTGGCTCCTGAGGGTCAGCTTCTTCACCATGCGTCGTCAGCTACTCCAACACCTGCTCTGTAAGGATATCATGTGACATCTTTCGAGTTTCATTTCAGCTGGGAGCGCCCTCAGGGATGCATCATTCCCAGGTCGCGTGGGTCCATCCCCGCGGCATGTATCCGTTTTGCTTATGTCTTTAGTTCACTTTGCTGGGGGCGCCCCTCGGGCTGCATCATCCCCAAGCCGCTCGAGCCTGACCCAGTGGCATGTACCCTTCCTGCATCTATCTAAGTTGGTTTGCTTTCATGCTTAACTACCTGTGATAATCTCCTACTCGATTGACACCTACCTTTGGAGCCGCTCGCTCTGGCACGGCACTTGTGCATGGGTCCGTCCCTGCAACATCGACAAATCTGAGTGGTCGAGCTCTGGCCGCGGCAGCCCCGCAAAGCGCTACCTCACTAGGCCCTCTGTGCCCTCATCACTCCCTCGGAGCAACCAATGGCTAGTCGGCAATCGTAATGGCAGTCCTTGTTTCCCTTGTGTTGGTTTACAGGGTCCACCTAAGGAATAACGTGGGGGGCGTCACGAGCTCTCTCTCTCTCCCTCACCCGTGCGATCCGCTCGCGCGTTAAAAGGGGGGCTCTTACTGGCTCTCCAGCCCTCACCCCCTGGCCTTGTCCACGGCATCGCGACCTGGCATACCAGTGGCGGCTGGGCTCGCTCGAGGGCCGGGACCTGAGGACGTAGAGCATGAAAGAGAGTGCGGGGAAGGAAGGAGAAGCTCACGAAGGCCTGACCCAGCGACATCCCAGCTGCCGACACGCAGGTCCGGCACCTCGCGAAGGGACGGCTCCAAGTTTTCGAGATGAGTCACGCTCCTGGAACTGCTAATCGACGCGGCACCAAACCCTCACTTAATGTGGCTCTGTGACGGCGACATTGCCTTCCTTTCTCGCCTTGCGGCGGTTGCTTGAGCGATAAAGGGGACCTCCTGAGCATCGCGCCTCAGGGGCTCTTACTGGACCTCGGGCCGCTCACCTCCTGGCCTTGACCACGGCATCGTGACCTGGCATACCAGCGACGGCTGAAGCCTACCTGGGGACCAGGACCTGTCAATGTAGAGCACAAAGCCCTCACGAGGATAGAAAGGGGGAACCGGGCCGAGACAGGACAAGCATCTTGCACCACTTCATAATAAGGATAATATCAACAAAAGACACAACACACGCTTTACATGCCCCCACGGGGTACTGCCTTGGTTCCTCGCAGGAAACAAAAGACGCAAATCCTAAGGAGACCTGACTACATGTGCCTCCATGGCCGACGCCATCATCAACAGTGGGCCACCAAGCGCCGGCGCCAACCCCATCCAGATCAGCCGCACCGGTGGCATGATGCAGCTGCCTTGCTCCGAGCGCGACGCGAGCTCGGGGGCTCATAGGTGTCGTTGCTCGTCTCCGGAGTCACAAGGAGCTCGGGAGAGTCGCTGGACTCCCCAGCATCTCCGCTGCTGCTAGAGGAGCCACTGAGGAAGCGGATGGCAGGCCTAGCCCTTGCCACACCATCGCCCTGGCCTCCTCCTCTAGGGCAGCACACCAGCCGGCGTCCTTCTACGTCGAAGACCTTGAAGCGCATCAGGGAGGCGCCGTTGTATTCGAGATGAATCACGAGGGCACCTCCTGTTTGGCAGACCAGGGCGATCTCGCCCCAGCCCGGGTCATGTAGACCTCTCCCGGAGCGACAATCTCGACCTCCGCTCCGGTCGCGGGGGTACCGCAGTCGGCGTGCTGGAGCCAGAGCTCAGGAGGCCCCCTCGGCGGCATCTCGAAGGCAAAGTAGGGATGAAGGCGTACCCAGGAGCTTGGAGGCATGGCGGCATGAAGTACGAGCTCGCGAGAGGAGTCCGCGGCGTGGACTCCAGGAGCGATGGCGCGCACCGCCACAACTCGTCGGCGCTGCTGACGGTGCATGCGACGCTGCTCGACGTCTTCCTCTCCAGGGCCCACAGCTCGGGCATACAGTGGTAGCGGAAACCCAGGAGGTGGCTGCTCGTACCAAGGCCTTGACGTCTCCGGCCGAGCAGCCTCGTCACGACAGCCGGGGACCGGCCGCTTCTTCGGCGAGAGCGGGTCGGGCCCCTCTCGGGGAGCCTTTCCTTTCTCCTCGGCTGAGAACCGTCGGATCGGTGCCATTGGCGTCATGATGGAGGAGGAGCAAGGAAGAAGGAGCAGAGCAAGAAGAGATGGACTGCGGGGGCTCACGCCTCTCCATACTTATAGCCTAGAGGAGGCCAACCGTCGGCCTCCATGATCACAGGTAATCATGACTCGGTTTTGCATGCAGGGACTCATTAAATCGGGCAGTTGCCGAGGCAGCATGGGGAAGCGGAGACGCCCACGTTCAATCAACCGCCAAGCAGCGACCAAGGCCGCAGGCTGTTGGGGCCCGCGGCGCTCCGCACTTGCCCTTTTGCTTCACTGCTAAGCCAAGTCTGAGCGCGCCTTGGGCTCGGGGGCTACAATCGGTGTTCTGGGAACGGGGGTCCCCAGACTTGCCTGCCTGCGGTGGTGGTGAGGCGTGATCTCGTTCATCGTGCCACGGTGATTGCCGAGTACACTGAGACCGGATTCTTCATCCCCGAGTTGAACAATGAGGGTGCTGAGGTGCCGCCAGACTTGTTCGGGCTGAACCCGGATGATGGCGAGGACTCGGCGGAGGAGATCTCCTCCAGCGATGAAGGCGAGGACGAGGAGAGCAAGGATGGTGAAGACGCCACACCGGAGGACGAGGCGGACGGCCAGCCTTGACTTGACTGTGCCTCGAGCAATGAGTCATGTGCAAGCGCATTGACTGCTGCTGGAGACGATCAAACCGAGACTCGCCAGCCGGCCACTCCACCAGCTGGCGCCGCCGACTCCACCAGCCTGCCGGGCCCGCCTACTGCTCCCTTGGCCTAGGTGGCCAACTTTTATCTTATCTTTTCCTGCTTGGTAGTATTTTGAACGATATCGTTAAATTCGCGCAGTTCCACCCACTGGGGGTGTATTCAAACTTATTGAATTCTGGCTTGAAAGCACTTCTCTGTAAATATTATCTCGCACGTGTTGTGCTTGCGCCGAATTCCAACTTGCCTTGCTTTTTCTTCCTTTTGGATTTTTCCTTTGCCGCCCTCCCTTGGCTGTCGTCTTGCCAGCCAGGCAGCCGCTCTGCGGACTGTGGCTGGGTCAAGTACTTAGCTGTTTGGGTGGACAAGTACTTCGGCTGTTTAGAGCGTAGCGAGGTAAGTAAGAAACCGGCTGGTCGGCTGCTCAGCAGCCGGTCGGTGAGGCGGGAAGCTAGCCTATCCTATGTAAATGCCTTTGTCCTTAGCCATTTTCATGTGGGCATCGTTTCCTACCTTTAACTCTTGCCAACCGGACAGTCGCTCTGCGAGCTGTGTCTTATGGCAAGAGAAGGCTTAGATGCCGGCACATTACTTGTCCGACTGCAGGTAGCACTAACATAATACAAGGCGGCAAGCCCCCCGGGCCAACTGGTCGAACCCGGTGTTAGGCAGGAGAATGAAATAACACATTCATAGGCATAAAACTTATCATATAGATAAAAGGGTAGTCCCCGAGTGCTCCTTGGGGGACCCGATGTCTTGTACTTAATACAAAGGTAGCATGGTACATACTACATCAACTGTAAAATCTTCGAAGGAGGTTTGCATTCCATGGGTGTTCTGATTCCTTACCGGAGTCATCCCTCTTGCGTGCTCTAGGCTTCTGCGCATCAATCAGGTAGTAGGAGTCGTTTCCCAAGACTCTGCTGATGATGAAGGGGCCTTCCCAAGGGGTCGGGAGCTTCTGCTAGCCGACTGTTCGCTAGATCAGCCGGAGCACAAGGTCGCCCTGTTGGAAGGATCTTGGCTTAACCTTCCGACTATGGTAGCGGCGTAGGCTCTGCTGGTAGATGGCAGACAGACTGAGTGCCAACAGCTGGCCCTCTTCTAGAAGATCGACGACGTCTTCTCGTGCTTCTTTCGCCTCCGCTTCCGTGTACATGGTGACGTGAGGTGAGTCAAACTTGATGTCAGTTGGGATGACAGCCTCGGCCCTATACACAAGAAAGAAAAAAGTGAAGCCGGTTGACTTGTTCGGAGTGGTGCGTAGGCTCCAGAGGACGGCTGGCAGCTCGTCGATCCAGCAGCCGGCCGAGCGCTCTAGTGGCTCGACTAGTCAGGGCTTGATGCCGTAGAGGATGAGGCCGTTTGCTCGCTCGACTTGGCCGTTGGACTGCAGATGGGCAACGGACACTAAGTCTAGTCGGATGCCCTGCATCGCGCAGATACGGGCCAATGCTCCTTTGGCAAAATTTGTGTCATTGTCAGTGATGATGCTGTATGGTATATCGTACCGGATGGTGATATCTTCGATGAAGGTCACAGCAGTCAGCCCATTCAACTTCTTGATTGGCTTTGCTTCAATCCACTTGCTGAATTTGTCCAGGGCGACAAGCAGATGAGTCATGCCGCTGCGTGCAGTCTTGAATGGGCACACCATGTCCATCCCCCATACGTCAAAGGGCCAAGTGAGAGGGATGGTCTTGAGTGCAGAAGCCGACAGGTGTTGCCTGGAGCTGAATTTCTGGCACCCCTTGCAATGCTTGACCAAGTCCTTGGCATCTCCCAAAGCAGTCGGCCAGAAGAAACCGTGGTGAAAAGCCTTGGCAACAAGTGATCTTGAGGCCGCGTGGTGGCCGCATTCACCTTGGTGGATATCTTTGAGGATTGCCTTGCCTTTCTTTAGTTCTACGCATCGCTGGAAGACTCCAGTCACGCTGCGCCTGACAATCTCTCTGTTTACTATCGTGTAGGCTCCTGCCCAGCGCTGCACTTACCGGGCCGAGATCTCATCAGTCGGCAGCTCTCTGTTCACCAGAAAGTTGAGAATCGGTTGCGCCTATGATGGAGCTACGACTTCTTCTACTGTCAGTACGGCCACTGCAACAAGGGCGGTTGGGTTGGGAGGTGGCGGGTTGGAGTCGGCCACCGCTTGCTGTGTTGTTGAAGTCCCCGGGCCAACTGTTGCAGTCCCCGGGCCAGGTTCTGAAGTCCCTGGGCCGGGTGCGGCTGTGATACGTCTCCAACATATCTATAATTTTTTATTGTTCCATGCTATTATATTACCTGTTTTGGATGTTTATGGGATTTACTATACACTTTTATATCATTTTTGGGACTAACCTATTAACCAGAGGCCCAACCCAAATTGTTTTTTTGCCTATTTCAGTGTTTCGCAGAAAAGGAATATCAAACGGAGTCCAAAAGAAATGAAACCTTCGGGAGAGTTATTTTTGGAACAAACGCAATCTAGGAGACTTGGAGTGGACCTCAAGAAGCAAACAAGGAAGCCACGAGGCAGGGAGGCACGCCCTAGGGGGGTGGGCGCGCCCCCACCCTCGTGGGCCCCTCATGGCTCCCCTGACCGACTTCCTTCGCCTATATGTACTTGCATACCCTGAAAACATGCAAGAGCACCACGAAACCCTATTTCCACTGCCGCAACCATCTGTACCCGTGAGGTCCCATCTTGGAGCCTTTTTCGGCGCTCCGTCGGAGGGGGAATCGATCACGGAGGGCTTCTACAGCAACGCCAAAGCCTCTCCAATGAAGTGTTAGTAGTTTACCACAGACCTTCGGGTCCATAGTTATTAGCTAGATGGCTTCTTCTCTCTCTTTCAATCTCAATACAAAGTTCTCCTTGATTTTCTTGGAGATCTATTCGATGTAACTCTTTTTGCGGTGTGTTTATCGAGATCCGATGAATTGTGGGTTTATGATCAAGTTTATCTATGAGAAATATTTGAATCTTCCTTTGAATTATTTTATGTATGATTGGTTATCTTTGCAAGTCTCTTCGAATTATCAGTTTGGTTTGGCCTACTAGATTGATCTTTTTTGCAATGGGACAAGTGCTTAGCTTTGGGTTCAATCTTGCGGTGTCCTTTCCCAGTGACAGCAGGGGCAGCAAGGCACGTATTGTATTGTTGCCATCGAGGACAAAAAGATGGGGTTTATATCATATTGCTTGAGTTTATCCCTCTACATCATGTCATCTTGCCTAATGCGTTACTCTGTTCTTATGAACTTATTACTCTAGATGCGTGTTGGATAGCGGTCGATGTGTGGAGTAATAGTAGTAGATGCAGAATCATTTCGATCTACTTGTCGCGGATGTGATGCCTATATACATGATCATGCCAGGATATTCTCATAACTATGCACTTTTCTATCAATTGCTCGACAGTAATTTGTTCACCCACCATAATACTTATGCTATCTTGAGAGAAGCCACTAGTGAAACCTATGGCCCCGGGGTCTATTTTCCATCATATAAGTTTCCGATCTACTTTATTTTGCAATCTTTACTTTCCAATCTATATCATAAAAATACCAAAAATATTTATCTTATTATTATCTCTATCATATCTCACTTTCGCAAGTGGTCGTGAAGGGATTGACAACCCCTTTATCGCGTTGGTTGCGAGGTTCTTGTTTGTTTGTGTAGGTATGAGGGACTTGCGTGTAGCCTCCTACTGGATCGATACCTTGGTTCTCAAAAACAGAGGAAAATACTTATGCTACTTTGCTGCATCACCCTTTCCTCTTAAAGGGAAAACCAACGCAGTGCTCAAGAGGTAGCATGAAGGATTTCTGGCGCCGTTGCCGGAGAGGTCTTCGCTCAAGTCAAGACATACCAAGTACCCATCACAAACTCTTATCCCTCGCATTTCATTATTTGCCATTTGCCTCTCTTTTTCCTCTCCCCCACTTCACCGTTTGCCGTTTTACTCGCCCTCTCTTTGCCGTTCATATCTTTTTCGCTTGCCTTTTTAGTGCTCGTGTGTTAGATCGTTTTTTTCGTCATCATGGCTAGTCCTCCTTTCATCGTTAGTACTCCCGATCATGAAATTCTTAATTTTAAACAATGGGAGGGAGAAAATCTAAAATATGCTTGGCATAGAATTTGCAATGCTAAAAATAGATCTACTAGGAAGCAATCTACTTCCATTCTTCTTCGGAATTTTTATGTAGGCATTACTCCTTGGAATAAATATATTCTTGATACCATTACCAGAGGGAATTTCTTGGGTAGCCATACTTTTGATGCTTATAATGCTATGTTAGATTTGTTTGGTCCACCACCTCTTTTGGTTAATGGAAATGTTTTAACTTTAGAACATGTGATGCAAAGGCTTGAAATTATTGAAAATAAAGTTGCCACTATTGAGTTAAATGAAAATTTGGATAAAAAGATCCACAACCAAATTCCCCAATATGGATCTAAGGTTGGAGATACTCTGAAATTTTTTAAAGAGAAGGAACCTATAGTTAATGAAAGAATAGATCAAGATTCTACAAGAATCAGTAAACTTGAGGATATTCTTACCAACTTAGGATCTTCCTTTTCTTCCATGAAAAATACTCCAACTCCTCCTACCAAAATTGCCAAATTAACGTATGTTCCTAAAAATAAGGGTGAATCTTCTAGTAAGGAAAATGTGGATCTCAAATCAATAAGTGTTCATCCCAATTTTTTTGCTTTCATTAAGGAACCTTTTCATACAAACAAATCTCTTGATTTCTTGCCTAGGAGTTTACTCATTACTAAAAATAAGAAACTCCTAAGGGTTATAAGTGTTCTATTGAAGAATTGAATACCAAATATGGCAATAGTTAGATATATTCTCGCTTTTATGCCTAGCTAGGGGCGTTAGACGATAGCGCTTCTCGGGAGGCAACCCAATTTTATTTTTGTTCTTTTCTTTTTGCTCATGTTTAGTATTAGATAATTCATCTAGCTTCTGTTTATATGTTGTTTTATGTTTTAATTAGTGTTTGTGCCAAGTAGAACCAATAGGATCATCTTGGGTGATAGTAAATTTGATCTTGCTGAAAAATAGAAACTTTTGCACGCACGAGAATAATTTTAATAAATCACAGAAACGTGATTTTCAGTTGATTCTTTTTACAGTAGATTAATAGACAAATTTCCTAGGACTTCCTATTTTGGTAGGAATTTTAGAGTTACATAAGTATTCGAAAGTTACAGATTGCTACAGACTATTCTGTTTTTGACAGATTCTGTTTTTCGTGTGTTGTTTGCTTATTTTGATGAATCTATGGCTAGTACAGTGGGGTATGAACCATAGATAAGTTGGAATACAGTAGTTTTAACACCAATATAAATAAATAATGAGTTCATTACAGTACCTTAAGTGGTGGTTTTCTTTCTTGCACTAACCGAGCTCATGATATTTTCTGTTGAGTTTTGTGTTGTGAAGTTTTCAAGTTTTGGGTAAAGATTTGATGGACTATGGAATAAGGAGTGGCAAGATCCTGATGCCCATGGCACCCCAAGGTAAATTCAAGGGCAACCAAAAGCCTAAGCTTGGGGATGCCCCGGAAGGCATCTCCTCTTTCGTCTTCGTCTATCGGTAACTTTACTTGGAGCTATATTTTTATTCACCACATGATATGTGTTTTGCTTGGAGCATCTTGTATGATTTGAGTCTTTGATATTTAGTTTACCACAATAATTCTTGCTTTACACACCTTTTTGGAGAGACACACATGATCCGGAATTTATTAGAACACTCTATGTGCTTCACTTATATCTTTTGAGCTAGACAATTTTGCTCTAGTGCTTCACTTATATCTTTTTAGAGCACGGCGGTGGTTTTATTTTGTAGAAATTATTGATCTCTCATGCTTCACTTATATTATTTTGAGAGTCTTTTAGAACAGCATGGTATTTGCTTTGGTTATGAAATTAGTCCTAATACGATGGGCATCCAAGTTGGGTATAATAAAACTATCATATAGAGTGCATTCAATACTATGATCAATTTGATACTTGATAATTGTTTTGAGATATAAAGGTGGTAATCTTAGAGTCATGCTAGTTGGGTAATTATGAAATTGAGAAATACTTTTGTTAAAGTTGGCAAGTCCCGTAGCATGCACGTATGGTAAAAGTTGTGTGACAAATTTGTAGCATGAGGTGCTCTTTGATTGCCTTCCTTGTGTGTGGAGGTCGGGATCGCGCGATAGTTAACTCCTACCAACCCTTCCCCTAGGAGCATGTGTAGTAGTACTTTGCTTCGAGGGCTAATAAACTTTTGCAATAAGTATATGAGTTCTTTATGACTAATGTGAGTCCATGGATTATACGCACTCTTACCCTTCCATCGTTGCTAGCCTCTACGGTACAGTGCATTGCCCTTTCTCACCTTGAGAGTTGGTGCAAACTTCGCCGGTGCATCCAAACCCCGTGATACGATACGCTATATCACACATAAAACTCCTTATATCTTCCTCAAAACAGCGACCACACCTACCTATTATGGCATTTCCATAGCCATTCCGAGATATATTGCCATGCAACTTTCCACTGTTCCGTTTATTATGACACGCTCCATCATTGTCATATTGCTTTTGCATGATCATGTAGTTGACATTGTATTTGTGGCAAAGCCACCTTCATAATTATTTCATACATGTCGCTCTTCATTCATTGCATATCCCGGTACACCGTAGGAGGCATTCACATAGAGTCATATTTTGTTCTAAGCATTGAGTTGTAATCCTTGAGTTGTAAATATATAAAAGTGTGATGATCTTACATTATTAGAGCATTGTCCCAAGTGAGGAAAGGATGATGGAGACTATGATTCCCCCACAACTCGGGATGAGACTTCGGACTTTATGAAAAATAAAAGAGGCCAACGAAGCCCAAATAAAAAAAGAGGCCAAAGAAGCCCACCAAAAAATGAGAGAAAAAGAGAGATGGGACAATGTTACTATCCTTTTTCCACATTTGTGCTTCAAAGTAGCACCATGATCTTCATGATAGAGAGTCTCCTATGTTGTCACTTTCATATACTAGTGGGAATTTTTCATTATAGAACTTAGCTTGTATATTCCAATGATGGGCTTCCTCAAAATGCCCTAGGTCTTCGTGAGCAAGCAAGTTGGATGCACACCCACTTAGTTTCTTTTGTTGAGCTTTCATACATTTATAGCTCTAGTGCATCCGTTGCATGGCAATCCCTACTCCTCATGTTGACATCAATTGATCATAGCCCGTCGATTAGCCTCGTCAATGTGAGACTTTCTCCTTTTTGTCTTCTCCACACAACCTCCATCATCATATTCTATTCCACCCATAGTGCTATATCCATGGCTTACGCTCATGTATTGCGTGAGAGTTAAAAAAACTGAAGCGCGTTAAAAATTATGAAGCAATTGCTTGGCTAAAACCGGGGTTGTGCATGATGGGAGTATTTTGTGTGACGAAAATGAAGCATAGCCTAACTATATGATTTTGTAGGGATAAGCTTTCTTTGGCTATGTTATTTTGATAAGACATGATTACTTTGTTAGTATGCTTGAAGTATTACTATTTTTATGTCAATATGAACTTTTATTTTGAATCATTTGGATCTGAACATTCATGCCAAAATAAATAAAATTACATTGAGAAATATGCTAGGTAGCATTCCACATCAAAAATTATGTTTTTATCATTTACCTACTCGAGGATGAGCAGGAATTAAGTTTGGGGATGCTTGATACGTCTCCAACATATCTATAATTTTTGATTGTTCCATGCTTTTATATTACCTGTTTTGGATGTTTATGGGCTTTACTATACACTTTTGTATCATTTTTGGGACTAACTTATTAACCGGAGGCCCAGCCCAAATTGTTGTTTTTTGCCTATTTCAGTGTTTCGCAGAAAAGGAATATCAAACGGAGTCCAAACGGAATGAAACCTTCGGGAGAGTTATTTTTGGAACAAACGCAATCCAGGAGACTTGGAGTGGACGTCAAGAAGCAAATGAGGAAGCCACGAGGCAGGGAGGCGCGCCCTAGGGGGGTGGGCGCGCCCCCCACTCTCGTGGGCCCCTCGTGGCTCCCCTGACCGACTTCCTTCGCCTATATATACTTGCATACCCCAAAAACATCTAGGAGCACCACAAAACCCTATTTCCACCGCCGCAACCTTCTGTACCTGTGAGATCCCATCTTGGAGCCTTTTCCGACGCTCCGCCGGAGGGGGAATCTATCACGGAGGGCTTCTACAGCAACGCCAAAGCCTCTCTGATGAAGTGTGAGTAGTTTACCACAGACCTTCGGGTCCATAGTTATTAGCTAGATGGCTTATTCTCTCTCTTTGAATCTCAATACAAAGTTCTCCTTGATTTTCTTGGAGATCTATTCGATGTAACTCTTTTTGCGGTGTGTTTGTCGAGATTCGATGAATTGTGGGTTTATGATCAAGTTTATCTATGAGGAATATTTGAATCTCCTCTGAATTCTTTTATGTATGATTGGTTATCTTTGCAAGTCTCTTCGAATTATTAGTTTGGTTTGGCCTACTAGATTGATCTTTCTTGCAATGGGAGAAGTGCTTAGCTTTGGGTTCAATCTTGCTGTGTCCTTTCCCAGTGACAGCAGGGGCAGCAAGGCACGTATTGTATTGTTGCCATCGCGGACAAAAAGGTGGGGTTTATATCATATTGCTTGAGTTTATCCCTCTACATCATGTCATCTTGCCTAATGCGTTACTCTGTTCTTATGAACTTAATACTCTAGATGCATGCTGGATTGCAATCGATGTGTGGAGTAATAGTAGTAGATGCAGAATCATTTTGATCTACTTGTCGCGAACGTGATGCCTATATACATGATCATGCCTATATATTCTCATAACTATGCACTTTTCTATCAATTGCTCGACAGTAATTTGTTCACCCACCATAAAACTTATGCTATCTTGAGAGAAGCCACTAGTGAAACCTATGGCCCCCGGGTCTATTTTCCATCATATAAGTTTCCGTTCTACTTTATTTTGCAATATTTACTTTCCAATCTATATGATAAAAATACCAAAAATATTTATCTTATTATTATCTCTATCAGATCTCACTTTCGCAAGTGGCCGTGAAGGGATTGACAACCCCTTTATCGCATTGGTTGCGAGGTTCTTGTTTGTTTGTGTAGGTACGAGGGACTTGCGTGTAGCCTCCTACTGGATTGATACCTTGGTTCTCAAAAACTAAGGGAAATACTTACGCTACTTTGCTGCATCACCCTTTCCTCTTCAAGGGAAAACCAACACAGTGCTCAAGAGGTAGCAGGCTGCAACATTCCCCAAGCCGCCTGCCGAAGTCCCAGAGCCGACTATTGAGGTCCCCAAGTCAGATCTGATTGTTCGGGGGGCAGCCGGCACGAAGATGGAATCTGATTCTGGCGAAGGCTTGATAGACGGCTTGAGGAGGCACTGGAGGGAGATGCCGGCTGGTATGGCTTGCCGTGTGGAGCCGATCCGTGCCGGGGCATCTGCTTGCTCATTGTCGGCCCATGGCACGTGAAGGAACTCGCACCCCTCGAAATAACTGCTGAGTTGTTGGATGAGGAAGCAGTAGCTAGCCATGTTTGCATCCTTGGCGTCCCAGTCGCTAGACAACTGTTGGACCACCAAGTCCGAGTCGCCATAGCACAGGATCCGGCGGATGCCGAGTTCTTTGGCTAGCAGGAGCCCGTGTACGAGCGCCTCATACTCGGCCACGTTATTGGAGGCGGCAAAGTGGATTTGTAATGTGTATCTGAGCTTGTCGCCTTTGGGAGAGGTAAGGACGATGCGGGCTCCCAGACCGGTGCGCATCTTGGAGCCATCAAAGTGCATCCGCCAATGGGTGGAATCCGGCGCTGGCGGCAGGTACTAGGTCTCGGCCCAGTCGATGAGGAAGTCGGCCAGCGCTTGGGACTTGATGGCAGTGCGCAGCTGGTAGCGGACGGTGTATGGAGCCAGCTGGATGGCCCATTTGGCCACCCGGCCTGATGCATCTCTGCTTCCCATGATCTCGGTGAGTGGGGCATTGCAAACAACCGTGATGGGTGCTCTTGAAACTATTGCTTGAGCTTCTTGGCGGCAAAGTATATGCCGTAGCACATCTTGTGGTAATGGGGATAGTTCTGCTTTGAGGCTGACAACACCTCGCTTAAGTAGTACACAGGCCTCTGGACCTGCACTGTCTTGCCGTCTTCTGGGCGATGTACCACGATGACTGTGCTGAGCACCCGGCTGGTTGCAGCAATGTAAAGGAGCATGGGCTCTTTGTCAGTCAGGGCCGCCAGGACAGGCGGCATGGTCAACATCTTCTTCAGCTGGAGAAAGGCCTCGTCCGCCTGGTCGTTCCACTCAAAGTGAATGGTTTTCTTCATGAGCTGGTACAGGGGAAGAGCCTTCTCTCCCAACCGACTGATGAAGCGGCTGAGGGATGCCAAGCACCCGGTGAACTTCTGGATGTCTCATAGTCGGGTGGGTATCTCCATCCTCTCGATGGCTTTGATCTTCACAGGGTTGCACTCAATGCCGCATTCGGAGACAAGGAAGCCAAGGAGCTGGCCGGCTGGTACTCCAAAGACACATTTCTCGGGGTTGAGCTTGATTTGAAAATGGTGCAAATTGTCAAATGTTTCCTTAAGATCTTCCAAGAGGGTTCCGCGCTTCTCTGTCTTCACCATAATATTGTCTACATAGACACGGGCATTTCTGCCGAGCTGTTTGAGGAGGCACTTCTGCATGCAACGCTGAAAAGTGGCACCGTCATTTCTCAAGCTGAATGTCATAGTCAGGTAGCAGAAGGCTCCGAATGGAGTGATGAAGGCGGTCTTCAGGAAGTCGGCCAGGTTCAACTTGATCTGGTGGTACCCTGAGTAGGCATCCAAGAAACTCGGCATCTCGCATCCAGCTGTAGAGTCTATTACTTGATCAATCCGAGGCAAAGCAAACGGATCTTTGGGGCATGCTTTGTTGAGGCTGGTGTAATCAATGCACATGCGCCACTTGTTGTTCTTCTTCAGTACAAGGACTGGATTGGCCAACCACTCAGGAAAAACACTTCCATAATGAAGTCGGCTGCTAGGAGCCGGGCTATCTCTTCACCAACAATTCTTCTCTTCTCTTCTGACAGTCGGCGGAGGGGTTGTTTGACTAGTTTTGCATCTGCTCTAACATGTAGCTTGTGCTTCGGTGAAATCAGTCGGAACACCCGGCATGTCTTTGGGGGAACATGCAAAGATATCCCGATTCTCATGGAGGAAATCGACGAGCTCGCTTTCCTATTTACTGTCAAGGGTGGTTCCTACAAGAGCGATCCTCTTCGGGTGGTCCGGGTCCAAGGGTATCTTCTTGGTTTCTTTGGCCGGCTGGAAAGAGCCCTGGGTCTTCGACTCCTTGGGGTTCGGGGACAGGTCCGGCTACTTGCTGGCCATGGCCACAACCCGGTCAAGGAGATTCTTCTCTGCGGCAATCACAAGGGACTCAACCAGCCGGCTGCTAGCTATGGCACAGGCGATCAACTTCTTGTAGTCTCCAGCTATGGTGATGATGCCCTTGGTTCCCGGCATCTTCATCTTGAGGTAGGCATAATGAGGTACTGCCATGAACTTGGCCAGAGCAGGTCGGCTAAGCAATGCATGATAAGGGATCTCCAGGTCCACTACCTCAAACCAAATTGCTTCGCGGCGGAAGTGACCTTTGTCTCCGAAGAGGACATCTATCTTGATCTTGCCGATTGGTGAGCAGGAAAGGTCGGGCACAATACCATGGAAAACAGTCTGGCTGGGCTGGAGTTGCTTTGCCTTGATGTTCAACTTCTCCATGGTGTCATGATAAAGGATGTTGATGTTGTTGCCACCATCTATCAGGACTCGGGAGAAGCGAGCAGCTCGCCTCTCAGATGCAAAGGTGGCATCCAACACCAGGGCTTAAGAACTCGGGGAAGGCATCACTTCCGGGAGGTCGACTCTGCTCCAACTGATGGGATTCTCGGACCAGTGCATGAACTCTGGGACCTTAGAGGCGACGGCGTTGACTTCTTGGTGCTGCTGGCGCTGGTTGCGCCTATCATCAGCCTAGCTGGTGAAGACAACGTAGGCTCCGTGTTCTTCAGGGAATTCATCCTGGATGGCCCCGACTGCTGGACGGGTTGCCAGCTGCTGAGGAGGCGGAGGCGGCTGGCCAGCAGGCAAAGGAGGCAGCAGACCTCCACCTTTGGAGATTCGGGTGACCCAGTGGCACTTCCGGGTGGTGTGATTGGAGGGCTTTGCGCCGCTGTGGAACTTGCAAGGAGAAAAATGTCTTGATAACCCACAAGTGTAGGCGATAATTGTAGCCTCTTTCGATAAGTAAGAGTGTCAAACCCAACGAGGAGCTAAAGGTAGAAAAAATACCCTCTTAAGTCCTATCTGCCACTGATACAACTCTACTCACGCTTAGTGTTCGCTTTACCTAGAACAAGTATGAAACTAGAAGTACTTTGTAGGTGTGATAGGATAGGTTTGCAAGATAATAAAGAACACGTAAATAAAAGCTAGGGGCTGTTTAGATAAAGAAGAAATAAAGTAAATATAGCGAGTGTGGAAAAGTGGTGGTAGGAGTTGTGAAACTGTCCCTAAGCAACTGACTACTTTACTAGACCGGTAATCACTATTGCAATTCTATTTGAGGGAGAGGCATAAGCTAACATACTTTCTCTTCTTGGATCATATGCACTTATGATTGGAACTCTAGAGAGCATGCGCGACTACTAAAGATCATTAAGGTAAAACCCAACCATAGCATTAAAGTATCAAGTCCACTTTATCCCATACGCAAACAACCTACTTACTCGGGTATGTGCTTCTGTCACTCACGCCACCCACCATAAGCAAATCATGAACATATTGCAAACCCTACAGTGGGAATCCCTCACGCTTGCATGACACGGAGGGCACAATAGGACAACACCAATAATAAAACATGTAATTAAACCAATCATAGCAATTCATCAATCACCGATAGGACAACGAGAATCTACTCAGACATCATAGGATGGCAACACATCATTGGATAATAATATGAAGCATAAAGCACCATGTTCAAGTAGAGGTTACAGCAAGTTGCGGGAGAGTGGACCGCTGAATATAGATGGGGGGAGGTGATGGAGATGTTGGTGAAGATGGCAGAGGTGTTGGTGAAGCTCGCGGTGATGATGATGGCCCCCGGCAGCGCTCCGGCGCCACCGGAAGCAAGGGGGAGAGAGCCCCCCTTCTTCTTCTTCTTCTTCTTCCTTGACCTTCTCCCTAGATGGGAGAAGGGTTTCCCCTCTGGTCCTTGGCTACCATGGCGTGGGAGGGGCGAGAGCCCCTCCGAGATTGGATCTATCTCTCTGTCTCTCTCTATTTCTACGTTCTGGAATTCTGCCCTGGCACCGTTTCTTTTATATCCAGAGATCCATAACTCCAATTGGATTGAAACCTTCGCCCAGATCTTTTTCCAAAAATTAGCTTTCTTGCAGCCAAAGAAGGGCATCAACTGCCTTACAAGGGGCCCAGGAGGGTGGGGGCGCCCACTTGGAGTGGGCATGGGCCCCTGTCTTGTGGCCACCTCAGGCACCGTCTCGCGTTGATTTTACTTCCCAAAAATCACAAATATTCCAAAATAATTCTCTGTCCATTTTTATCCCGTTTGGACTCCGTTTGATATGGGTTTTCTGCGAAACATAAAACATGCAACAGACAGGAACTGGCACTAGGCACTGGATCAATATGTTAGTTCCAAAAAATAGTATAAAAAGTTGCCAAAAGTATATGAAAGTTGTAGAATATTGGCATGGAACAATCAAAAATTATAGATATGACGGAGACGTATCAGCATCCCCAAGCTTAATTCCTACTCGTCCTCGAGTAGGTAAATGATAAAAAAGATAATTTTTGATGTGGAATGCTACCTAGGATAATCTTGATCATGTAATCTAATCATGGCATGAATATTTAAGACACGAGTGATTCAAGGCAATAGTCTATCATTTGACATAAAAACAATAATACTTAGGGCATCCCAACAAACAATCATGTCTTTCAAAATATCAATGCTTCCAGAATGTTATCCCTACAAAATCATGTAGTCTTGTATGATCCCTTTTCTTAACAAAAGGTATCCCTCATGCCTATCCCGGTGTCAGCCAAGCAATTGTTTCATACTTTAGTATTCTCAAACTTTTTCAACCTTCACGCAATACATGAGCATGAGCCATGGATATAGCACTATGGGTGAATAGAATATGATGGTGGAGGTTATGTGGAGAAGACAAAAGGGGAGAAAGTCTCACATCTACGCGGCTAATCAATGGGCTATGGAGATGCCCATCAATTGATGCCAATGCGAGGGGTAGGGATTGCCATGCAACGGATGCACTAATGGCTATAAGTGTATGAAAGCTCAAACCAAAACTAAGTGGGTGTGCATCCAACTTGCTTGCTCATGAAGACCTAGGGCATTTTGAGGAAGCCCATCGTTAGAATATACAATCCAAGTTCTCTAATGAAAATTCCCACTAGTATATGAAAGTGACAATATATGGGACTCTCTATATGAAGAACATGGTGCTACTCTGAAGCACAAGTGTGGTAAAAGGGTAGTCACATTGCCCCTTTTCTTTTTTTTCCTTCTTTTTTTCTTTTTTTATTTTTTCTTGGGTGGGCTTCTTTGGCCCCCTTTTTTATTTAGGCTTCTTTGGCCTCTCCTTTTTTTTCTTTTTTTTCTTTTTTTTCATGGGGCAATGCTCTATAATGATGATCATCACACTTTTATTTACTTACAACTCAATATTACAACTTGATACTAGAACAAAGATATGACTCTATATGAATGCTTCCGGTGGTGTACGGGGATGTGCAATGATCTAGCATAGCAATGACATCAAAAAATGGACAAGCCATGAAAACATCATGCTAGCTATCTTACGATCATGCAAAGCAATATGACAATAAATGCTCAAGTCATGTATATGATGATGATGGAAGTTGCATGGAAATATATCTCGGAATGGCTATGGAAATGCCATGATAGGTAGATATGGTGGCTGTTTTGAGGAAGGTATAAGGAGGCTTATGTGTGATAGACCGTATCGTATCATGGGGTTTGGATGCACCGGTGAAGTTTGCACCGACTCTCGAGGTGAGAAAGGGCAATGCATGGTACCGAAGAGGCTAGCAATGATGGAAGGATGAGAGTGCGTATAATCCATGGACTCAACATTAGTCATAAAGAACTCACATACTTATTGCAAAAATTTAAAAGCCCTTGAAACAAAGTACTACACGCATACTCCTAGGGGGGAGGTTGGTAGGAGTTAACCATCGCATGCCCCCGACCTTCTCGCAAAGGTAAACAATCAAAATACAATGCGCGCCAATTTGGTTACATAGTTAGTAGACCATACGTGCATGCTTCGGGAATCACAAACCTTAACACCAACATCCTTACTAAACACAACCATCTACTAGTACCTCCCACATATTATCATCTCTATATCGCAAAACTATTGCAAGGAATCAAACATATCATATTCAGTGATCCACAAGTTTATGTAGGATTTTATGACTAACCATGTGAATGACCAATTCTTGTCATCTCTCTAAATATATATAAGTGAAGCAAGAGAGTTTAATTCTTTCTACAAAAGATATGCCCACGCTCTAACAAATATAAGTGAAGCAAAAGAGCATTCTACAAATGGCGGTTTTCTATGTGAAGAGAAACAGGCAATCCAAACTTCAAATGATATAAGTGAAGCACATGAAGAATTCTATAAAGCCATACTCAAAAAGATTTAAGTGAGGTGCAATGAGAATTCTATAAATCAACCAAGTACTATCTCATACCAGCATGGTGCATAAAAGAAAAATGAAAACTAAATGCAAAAGACGCTCCAAGACTTGCACATATCGCATGAACGAAACGAATACGAAAACATACCGATACTTGTTGAAGAAAGAGGGGATGCCTTCTGGGGCATCCCCAAGCTTAGATGCTTGAGTCTCCTTGAATATTTACTTGGGGTGCCTCGGGCATCCCCAAGCTTGAGCTCTTGCCTCTCTTCCTTTTCCTCATATCGAGACCTCCTCGATTAGACACTTCATCCACACAAAACTTCAACAGAAAACTCGGTAAGATCCGTTAGTATAATAAAGCAAATCACCACTCTAAGTACTGTTGCAAACCAATTCATATTTTGTTTTTTCATTGTGCCTACTGTAATATAACTTTTCCATGGCTTAATCCACTAATATAAATTGATAGATTCATCAAAACAAGCAAACTATGCATCAAAAACAGAATCTGTCAAAAACAGAACAGTCTGTAGCAATCTGAACATCCACCATACTTATGGTACCCCAAAAATTCTACCAAAATTATACAAAATAAAACATTTGTACATAAATTCAGTGCAAAACGAATCAGAACCATTTGACGTTCCAGTTAAAAATGTAAAATCGCGCACTACAGCCAAAGTTTCTGTCCTGCACCGTACAAACCAACAAGCATTGTAAACATCCTAAAGGCAAACCTTGGCACATTATTTTTATAATACAATGGAATTGTATAAGGGGATAATTATTTTTTATGAAAATTTTCTGTAATTAAGATTCACAAAGTTTCCGTGAGCATGAAGAAAGTTCAAGGCTAGATCCCACTTCAATAGTGCTTGTCTTTCTCACTTTCACTTTCCTTTTTGAAACGTTTTTAGGTTCCCCTCTTTATTTTTTTTATTTTTAGACTATATAAAAGCACTCAACAGAAATAAATGACTCTCTAAAACTTCCGGGTTGTCTCCCTGGCAGCGCTTTCTTTAAAGCCATTAAGCTAGGCATATAGTGCTCAAGTAATGGATCCACCCGGATCCCAAGGTATATCAAAGCCAATTTTAATTAACAATGATTTGCAATTTAGTAGTGAGCACAAAGTAACATATATCATGCACCAATGAATTCTAACTCTCTTCCTATGCATCAGCATGTCATAAAAGAACAATTCATGCACACATATTAAAGGCCAATGTATAGTATAAACAGTTTCTTGCAATTTTATCATATTGGAAACATAGAGAGGTGGAGATATAGTTCCTATCTCATAATAATTGCAAGTAGGAGCAGCAAGCACATGCATATTATATCTATCAAAATCATCATGTGTAGTAGTAAAAGGCAACCCATCAATATAATCCTTAATAAGCACAAACTTCTCCGATATAGTGTAGTCGAGAGAATTCAAAAAGATAATAGGACTATCATGCGTGGGTGCAATAGCAACAATTTCATGTTTAACATAAGGAACTATAGCAAGTTCATCTCCATAAGCATAATTCATATTGGCATCTTCGCCACAATCATAGCAAGCATCATCAAAAAGGGATATTTCAAGAGAATCAACGGGATCATAACAATCATCATAGAAATCATCCTTCGGTAAGCACGAAGGGAAATTAAACAATGTATGAGTTGAAGAGTTACTCTCATTAGAAGGTGGGCACGGGTAGCTAATCTGCTCTTCCTCCTTTTGTTCTTCGCTCTCCTCATCATTTTTTTCATCCAATGAGGTCACAGTTTCATCAATTTCTTCTTCCATAGACTCCTGCAAAATATTAGTCTATTCTTGGATAGCAGAGACTTTCTCAATAAATGCATCAATATTGTAATTGTATTCATAATTCTTATAACAATATTTAAGTATAGAAAAAATTTCAAGTCTATAAACTGAATCATCAAAATCATCAAACTCTTTAAACATAGATTCAATCTCATAAGCACCCATAAAAGCAACAAATTCTTCTATTTGTTCCCCATCATAGTAATCATATACACCATTAGAATAAGAAGCTAAGGTTTTATTATCATTGAATTTGCATGAAAAGGGAAGGTGCGGAGCCTTCATCCTAGAGCAACAAGTATAATCATGTATCAAGCATACTTGACGAGCATACCAACATAATATATGAATTTGATCCCATAATAGTTTCCTTTTTTGTGTCAAGTGATAATCCCTAAAGTATTCACGTTGATCCAACGTGTCTCCCATAACATAATTGAATGGGGTTTTCTCAGGATTATCAAAGTAGTTCATAATATCTTGAACATAACGAGCATCGATAGTTTTACGAGGTTCCCCATCTCCATGAGTAGCAAGTACACCTAATTTTTTTTGGTATTTTGTGTTCCATATCCATAGATAAAGATAGAAAACAACTAAGAATAGCAAATAAAATTACTTAGTGATACAGCAAACAAGCACACACGATAATATTCACCCCATGCTATGACTCCCCGGCAACGGCGCCAGAAAAAGGTCTTGATAACCCGCAAGTGTAGGGGATAATTGTAGCCTCCTTTGATAAGTAAGATTGTCGAACCCAACAAGGAGCTAAAGGTAGAACAAATACCCTCTCAAGTCCTATCTGCCACTGATACGACTCTACGCACGCTTAGTGTTCTCTTTACCTAGAACAAGTATGAAACTAGAAGTACTTTGTAGGTGTGATAGGATAGGTTTGCAACATAATAAAGAACAGGTAAATAAAAGCTAGGGGATGTTTAGATAAAGAAGTAATAAAGTAAATATAGCGAGTGTGTAAAAGTGGTGGTAGGAGTTGTGAAATTGTCCCTAAGCAACTGACTACTTTACTAGACTGGTAATCACTATTGTAATTCTATTTGAGGGAGAGGCATAAGCTAACATACTTTCTCTTCTTGGATCATATGCACTTATGATTGGAACTCTAGCAAGCATCCACAACTACTAAAGATCATTAAGGTAAAACCCAACCATAGCATTAAACTATCAAGTCCCCTTTATCCCATACGCAAACAACCTACTTACTGGGGTCTGTGCTTCTGTCACTCACACCACCCAGCATAAGCAAATCATGAACATATTGCAAACCCTACAACGGGAATCCCTCACGCTTGCGTGACACGGAGGGCACAATAGGAAAACACCAATAATAAAACATGCAATTCAAACCAATCATAGCAATTCATCAATCACCGGTAGGACAACGAAAATCTACTCAGACATCATAGGATGGCAACACATCATTGGTTAATAATATGAAGCATAAAGCACCATGTTCAAGTAGAGGGTACAGCGGGTTGCGGGAGAGTGGACCGCTGAATATAGATGGGGGAAGGTGATGGAGATGTTGATGAAGATGGCGGAGGTGTTGGTGAAGATCGCGGTGATGATGATGACCCTCGGCAGCGCTCTGGCGCCACCGGAAGCAAGGGGGAGAGAGCCCCACTTCTTCTCCTTCTTCCTTGACCTTCTCCCTAGATGGGAGAAGGGTTTCCCCTCTGGTCCTTAGCTCCCATGGCATGGAAGGGGCGCGAGCCCCTCTGAGATTGGATCTATCTCTCTGTCTCTCTCTGTTTCTGCGTTCTGGAATTCTGCCCTGGCACCGTTTCTTTTATATTCGGAGATCTGTAACTCCGATTGGATTGAAACCTTTGCCCAGATCTTTTTCCAAAAATTAGCTTTCTTGTAGCCAAAGAAGGGCATCAACTGCCTTACGAGGGGGCCGGGAGGGTGGGGGCGCGCCCACCTGGAGTGGGTGTGGGCCCCTGTCTCGTGGCCACCTCGGGCACCGTCTCGCATTGATTTTACTTCCCAAAAATCACAAATATTCCAAAATAATTCTCCGTCCGTTTTTATCCCGTTTGGACTCTGTTCGATATGGGGTTTCTGTGAAACATAAAACATGCAACCGACAGGAACTAGCACTAGGCACTGGATCAATATGTTAGTCCCAAAAAATAGTATAAAAAGTTGCCAAAAGTATATGAAAGTTGTAGAATACTGGCATGGAACAATAAAAAATTATAGATACGACGGAGATGTATCATAGGGTGCATCAAGGGTTTTCTCATAGGAGAAGGCGGGCTGCCAAGCCGGCTTGCCGCCATTCTGACGCTTGGGTATGGGTTGCCCCTCTGGTTGCTGATATTGGACTGTTGCCACCTGTCGGCTGGTGGAAGCCGGCATCGATGCTTTGCGCTTGTTGCCATTCTGCTGCTGACGCCGATTGGTGTCTCCAGCCGGCATTCTGGGAGCCGGAGGGAGCACCTTCCCAGCCACGTCCACCTAAAGCTCTGACTTCATAGTAGAGCCGGCAGTGGCATACTTGTCTGCTATGATCAGTTGCTCGTCAAGTGTAGCCGGCTCGTCGCATAGGAATCGATGCTTGAGTAGGGTGCCTTCTCTGCACCCGGTGGTGAAGTACTCTATGGCTTGCACCTCGTGCACCCCTTCGGAGGAGTTGTGCAGTTCGGCCCACCACGTCAGGTAGTCGCGAGTGGACTTGGTAGGGCCTTGGATGCACAGAGAGAGCTGGCGAGGCTTGGGCGGCCGCTTGTAAGTGCTGGTGAAGTTGCGGATGAAGACTTCTATGAAATCTACCCAGCTGTTGACGCTATAGGGCTTGATGCTGTTCAGCCAAGTGTGTGTCGTGCCCTGAAGCATGAGAGGAACGTACTTCACGGCAATGCGCTTGTTGCCGTTTTCTATGTTAACTGTGGTGGAGTAGTCGACCAGCCAGTCTTCTGGCTTCACGGAGCCGTTGTACTTGGGCGTATCTCTCGGGAGCAAGAACCCTTTGGGGAAGGGCTCGTCGCGAATGCAGGGGCCAAAACAAGGCGGACCAATCGCATCTTCTTCTTCTAGTGCCTGGGACCGAGCCAGGCGGTCGATCCGATGGCGTGCATCGTTTTCTCCAATTCCTTCGCGGCGGCCCAGCCGGCCGCTGAGCGTCGGGTGATCAACAGGTGGTAGGGAGACATACCTCTCCCTGCAAGAGGGAGGAGGGAGCGGACGGTCGTCCCGCCGCTCCACAGCTCGTGGGTGGCCATCTTGGTTGCGCTCAATGGTGAGGCGCGTCCGACTGCGGCTTGCAGCCGGCTCTTTGTCTCTTTAGTCGCGGGTGCTGCCTGCTGTCGGTGTCCAGGAGGTCGCGCCTTGCTCTCGGCGGGGGGGGAGGATTCTCAGCGCGTGCGTCGGCTTCTTGCTGCACGACAGCCGCGTCGATGAGCTGATGTACGCACTCCGTCATGCAGCGTCGCTCGTCATCCTCCAGGTGTTCTAGCTTGTCTGCTGCAGCCTGGGCAGCATGTAGGTTCTCGATGGGTGTGGCGTAGACTGGTCGGTCAGCCCCCAGCATGCTGGAGATGGTCGCGCCGCGCTGTCAGACGACGCCCACGCGGCTAGGCTCGCCAGCAGCCGGCGTACTACAGACAACGCGATCGACCTCACGCTGATAGGCCTCTGTGAGGCGCTTCATAGTGGCCAACTTCTTGCCGCTCTCGACAAGTGCGACGCGGTAGGCTTCTAGCATCTTGGCGTTGGCGTCGCCCGCGATGGGTACAGACAGGTCTCGCATTGTCGCCTACAGCGGGTCTTGGGCATCCCCATCGTAGGTTCCGCCGTGGCTGATGACGAGCACCTCGGTGACGGTGTTGCCTCCACTGTCCGCACAAGGGAGCGGCTCGTAGATGACCACCACATTGATGGGGAAGGCATCGAGGGATGCCGTGTCAGAGTCGACAAGCATCGGGTCGGTGGAGCCGATCGACTCCAGGTCGGAAGTGGGCTCATTGGCGATGTCGAGCTTGCCAAGACATCGATGAGGCAGCTCTCGGAGCTGGCCGCGCCCACACCTGGCATGGGCTCGTCAGAGAGTCGAATCTCACCGATGAGATCAGCGAGGCAGCTCGCTGCGTAGACAACTTCTACGCCATGTAGCGCGTCGGTGCAAACGCCATCGGGCGTGTCGGGCTGACTGCGCTCGCCAGGGAGGAACAAGGTTCCCGCCCAGAACAGATCTCTGGACGACGGTGCACCTAGCCCCATGGTGGGCACCAAATGTCGTGGGTTTGGTGCGACATATGCCAAGGGATGGCTTATCATGGTGGGAGCTAGTAAGACATCGCCGGTGTCTGGAAACGGGATAAGGCGTAAACATGTACGCCGATGCATCTTACCTAGGTTTGGGGATCTCCTTGGAGATAATACCCCTAGTCCTGCTCTGCGGGGTCTCCGCATGATCTCTAGATCAACAAGGGGCTACAAACTTGCTCCTTTAGCTGTTTGACTAGAGGAGGAAGAAGGGCCAGGCTAGCTCCATTCCTCTCTCTATATGTGTGTGTAATCTCTAAGAGGCTGAACCCTTTGCATGGGTGCCCTGGGGGTTTATATAGGCCTACTCCCCAGGGGTATAATGGTAATCCGGCCGGGTGTAGGCCCGAGCCGTCAGTGTCTCTGGTCGCTGGCTTCTCCGCCGGCTGCTGGGGCCTGCCATCTAATGGGTCCCATCGGCTACCGGGCTCTCGGCCACCAGGTAGGGCCTGCCGCTTGTGGGTCCTGTCGGTTGCTCATCACTATAGCCCTGGCTCTGATGACGAGGGCTTGGTCAGGGAGAGCATGGCTACAGTACCGCCGCCTGGTGGGCGCTCACTCTAGCCACACCCCGTCTCATCTAGTTAATGGTGCACAAACTCCAAGAGAGGGGGACGGCCGGGTGCTAGGATTCGACGTCCCCACATGCCGACTAGTCGAGGCTTGCCGCCTTCTGGTATCTCATGACAAGGTAGGGCCCGCCGCCTGCGGGCCGTACCGATAGCCCGTCGTGGGAGCATGGCCTCCTCTGCCATGGGTGACATCATGGGCGGCGGGGCAACAGTGTTGCACCGAGCCAGGGATGGCCGCCCGGTATGCTGCACTGTGGCCATGCCCGTCCCTGGATTTGGGGGTGACAGGGTGCACTATAGCCACGCCCCGTCTGGTCGCTGTTACATGGGTGCAAACTTTGAGGGCGCGCCGATGGGCCGCTTGCTAGGAGACGGCCACTCTGGTGGCCGACTGCTAGGAGTCGGCCCATGTCAGGGCCACCCTTTGGGCCTTGCTGCCTTCTCGCAGCCGGCTGTTCAGATCAGCCGGCCAGAAGAAGGTGGTCCCCTGTCTTCCATGCTCGAGGGGCGCAGCCGGCCCCGATGTCTTGAGATATCATGGGGAGCAGTTAGGGCTACCCGTGGTCATTTACTCCGACACTATAGAAATCCAATCCTATGTAATTCCTACAAGATTCCTCTAACCAAAGGAGGCCTCACATTAATAGCCAGCAAAATCGGCACGTACTTGTAACATGCGTGAATGTGTAATTTTTTTGTTGGAAGCGTGAATGTGTAGTGACGTCGTACTTAGAGGGGTTGTGGGATGGAGAGAGATCTAGAGAGAGAGAAAGACCCTCTTTCTACTCCTAATCGTTAGATTGACAAAGGATATTTTTAGAACACAAAATCATAGCAGTACAAAGGCGTACAAATCCTAGGCGGGCTAGTTTAGCCTAGTGGGTTTCAGTGATGTGACGTGCTACACTGTCGTCTAGTCTTCGTGTGTGGTAGCAGTATTGTGGGTATAATAAGTTTTCTTGAAGAAGCGAAATTCAACGAAGTCATGATGGTTCCTTCGTCCGACCAACTTACAGTGGGAAAGGTTGGGCCTGCGCTATGACCGGGGTGGACCAGGATAATTTTCTGCATGGCAGGTGGACCAGGATGGTCGATGTCCCACATGTCGGCAAATGAAAGTATTCTTTCCAATATCGAGGATGAGCAACGAGTATTCATTGTTTATTTGTTATGAAAGCTATTGTCTCCACTGTTACGACGGAGGAGTGTGAAACACGGCAGCCCAGTGAACTTGGGATGGGCACAACTCCCTCCTTCCTCATCTACCATAGTGTTGACTATAAGGTTGGCTATAAGGTTACAACGTTTTCCCACTTTCTCTCTATATGCTTCCTCTCAGATGTTTTTACCTTCTTTTTTTAGACACAATTGTTTTATACCTCTTTTTTTAGAACTAGTTTTTATACCTAGGAGCACGTGTAGAGACGGGCTCTTGCAGAGCCCACTCCTTGACTTTGTCAATGCCTCTCTCTCCTCCACATAAGTGGGTTTATAGCCTAGTATCATACTACTACTTGCTATGAATGCGGGCAGCTGGCGTCTGAGGGAGGAGTGCACGCGGGACAGGGGATGGGTTTTCTGGTGGGCCAGGGCAGTCAGAAGCGGGTTTGGAAGCGGTCTGGACTCCCGCATGGCCCACCTCACATTATCACCATGTTTCTTGGAGTCTGTGCGCGGCGGGTGGGCGATCTCTTCTCCCTCCCCTGTCTCTCTCTTCTCAGCCAGCGTCCGCCGAGCGATTAGATTTTGGCTATCGATGGTTTATTCAATTGCAGTCCCACATGTCAGTGAAAATGCAAGACAACGCGTGTCCCCTGTGGTGAGCAGCGTGCGAGCCGGACTATCGGGGGTGCGACGCGAACGCGACAGGCGTGCTTTAAGTGTGCCGCCTTTTCCTTTTGTACTTGCATTTTCATGCGATCGATCGACAGAATCCAGAACAAATTGACGAGGGGAGGGCTTTCTCGTGCGTTAGGTGGGCTAGTTTGAGTGGTATGACATGCTACAGTGCCGTCCGCTTACTCCATTTTTATGTAAGCAAGCATCTACACTCTTACGTGGGAGGAGTGCGAAACACGGCGGATCTGACTTTGATCGAGGGATAACTGTTCCCCGCGAAATAATGGAGAACTATTAGCAATTATAGCATGATAGTTATGGCATCTCTAGCGCTGACCCCAAAAAATTTACACCGGCATCTATCCGAGGACATTGATGCCAGATGATGCCATCCAATGCTGCCCGCATACCTTTCGACAATTATGTGAACTAACCAGACGAAGTTCATGCAAACAAACAAATTTCAAATTAACCGGATGAAATTCTTTACATTTCGAAAACTTTTCCTATAAACTGGATGAAATTCATTACATCGTTTGCACAAACCGTACTAAAACCTATTGTAAACCTAATCTAAATGATCGCCGCCGCCCGACCACCATGTCCGGCCATGAGCCCCGAGAACTGACGCTCTGGCTATTGCCTTGGCCTCCTCATCCGCCTCGGCTTTGTCCAGCTCCGCCTTGATAACCTCCTCCTCCAGAGCTCATGGTTCTAAAGATTTCCGCCTCCATGTCGCCGTCAAGCGGCTAATTGGCTGCCGATGTTTACCCCACCAAGCTTGGCCTCGACTGAGTGGAGGAGATGTGGCCTTCCTGGGACCAGAGCGGCGGCGACCTACCATGTACTACTCTTCCTCGCTGCCAGCTATGCCCACACACGCGCGCCTGCTTCGTGGTCATGGCGGCAGAGAGTGGCCGGGGGGAGCCGGTGATGTCCTTCGTCTGCTCCTGCGACAGTACGTCCAAGAGAGCTTTGGAGCACGCTCGGAGCGGAGACATCGATGTTCTTTGTCTGCTCCTGCGACTGTACGTCCAAGAGAGCTTTGGAGCGCCAAGAGGCCATCGTTGGAGTGGTGCTGATAGAAGGAAGTGACCGGAGGAGAATGACTGTGGGTCTTTGGCTATGGCTGGTAGCCAGGGCTGAAGTTAATATAGCGGGCGAATGGCAATGAGCCGCGGCAGACGGATGGACGACTGGCGCCGGAGTAGGTTCGTTGACAGCCGCGTGTCATTAATGTGGGCGGCGGACGGACGGATGGCCGTGGTGTCGTTAATGTGGAGCAGTCGCTTGCACCGGGATGTCGTGTGGGTGGCGCTCTCTCGGCCATCGCGCCAGTGAGAGGTAGCATCGAGCGTGAATGCGGCATTGACGTTCTGGATCCACGGTGACCGTTTCAGGTGGGAAGCACGCACTAGCGATGGAATGGGTTTTGGTAGGCTAGGGCGGTCAGACGCTGACGTGGTGGTAAAATGTGAACTCATGGACGACGAGCCTTTGAAGCGTACGCGGCACGTATAGACAATCAGGCGTCCATGCAACCGCTCTTGTCGCCAGCTAGCCTTCGATGACCACCATTAGACACCACACAACCATGCATAACTTACGAATAATGGATGAATCGATCAAATACACACTCGTGTGCAGTGGCACTATGATCGGTCGCTCACGATACATATATAGGTACCATGGTACCCTCTCTAGCTAGGCTATTTTATAGATTGTCATTGTGACGGATGATATACATGAGCAAGGTGTTGAGTCACATTGCCGCATCGTGTGCAGAGCCATAGCTAATGTCGAGCAGCTCGGCGCCCAAGCACGAGTATGACGTTGGTGTTGTGCAAGGTGAATACATGCTCGGTGTTCGCGGAGGCCGTTAGCAAACGTCTAAATAGTAATGTCAGGCACCGCCGGGGCGCGCAGGTGACGGGCTCGCTGTTTTGCATTGTGCCATGAGCATGACTTTGATTGAGAGGGCGACATGCATGCATTAGCATGGTCTGATAGCGTGAGCGTGAGTGTCTGCACGCGTACATGCTACTTATGTCTATCGATGGTGTGCGCTAATGTGTGCATCACGTATAATATAAAAAATCGGTTTGTGCATTTAACGCAAAGTATTTAATTTTCATTTGGCTGACAAGTGTGTGTTGCAGCGACGACTCCATGGTTTGATTCCTCACATACGCATAATTTTGGTTTTTATTTCTTTCTCCACTGACAGGTAGGCCCGTATAGATAGATAGATACAGAACACGAGCTGATGAGGCGCATGCGACTGTTTGACTGGTCAACCAGACAAATACAGAGCTATACGCTGAGCCTGTGACTGTATAATCACCATATCTCGTATACAATGATCAAAGAGAGCTATCGACACAAGTTCAGTAACCGCCAATGCATTTTACTCGGTAATAAATGACCATGATTGAAGGGGAATCCAAATTTCCTTTGTCTTGTGTCCTTGAGCTCTTGACAAACCAATGCACTATATATGATTGTCTAGCCACTCTGCCCCAGAGCTCTCACCAAGCGTCGTTCATGCCACCGCACCGCACACTAACCGGAGGAAGCGATGGCATCCCGCCGCACCGAGTTCCTCGACGCCCACGACCTCACACAAAATGGTAGGGAAGCGATGGGATCCCGCCGTGCCGAGTTCATCGCCACTCACGACCTCACAACTACGTGGGCGGACTTTGAAGCTGCCATGGCCAAATGGGCGGTAGAGCAAGAGGCGGACAAAGCCGCACAGAGGGAGCGGAAAAGGAAGAAAGCACTCAAGAAAAGAGAGGCCCGCTGCCGCAAGAAAGAAGAGGACGCACGCGCTGCTGCGGAGAGCTTGGTGAGATCCAAGCACGGTGGGGTGTTGCCGACAAAGCCGGGAAGGAGAACGATGGTGTCTGGCCAGCATGTGAGAAGTAGTAGTACTAGTAGTAGTGTGTGTGTCTGTGTCACCCATACGTTTGTTCAATTAATTACGAGCATGTACCAGTACTAGTTACTACTGTAGTTTTTAGAGCAAATTACCAGTACATTAGCCTAGACACAATGGAAAAATTCCTATCCTATGCATCAAATGGCATCTCTTTCTCTATAGGAATTGATATGCATGTCATCTCACTTCCTATGATTTTCATATTCCTCTAAAATTCCTATCCTATGAACCAAAGGAAGCCTCTGCTGGAGTACATTACTACTGTAGCTAGCGGTACTGCTGGTATAGTAGTTTTCTTCAAGAAGCAGAATTCAACGAAGTTTGAGCAACTTCACAGTGGGAAAGGTTGGGCCTGTGATTTGACGGCTCATTAGTCATTACTACTACGGCACGACAACCGGGGTGATTCTCCCTTGGAGTTCAGCGTGCATGGCAAGTGGACCAGGACGGTCGACGTCCCACATGTTGGTGAACGGAAGTATTCTTTTCGATATCGAGGAGCAAGGAAACCGCATGGTATAGTATCACTGCTGATTTATATTTATTTTTGATTTTTGATGAAAGCTAGTGTTTCAACTCTTACGACGAAGGAGTTCCAAACACAGCACGTTCTGGATGTCCCACACGTAGGGAAAGGAGTGGGACATGAACGGCGTGGTAGAGCGTCTCCACTTCTTCCACTTCTAGGAAGGAGACCACACGTAGTACTAGTGGAATGAACAATACAAAGTGCGACCCAGAGAGAAAGATGCGTCTAGTTGGACGGTCTCAAGCCAAACTACTCAATTATTGCACTCAGTTTCCTAAGAAACTGTGGTAAAAACGTTACTTACAATGCATGCATGCATGACCAATATAAATGATCAATAAAAAACTAGTACATGCACGCAACGATTTAATGGACATTGTAATCTCAACATTGGATAGGGAGCTCTAAATTTGAATTTGAAACTTATAAAACGAAAATTTTCAAAACGAATGAACTAGAAGAGGGGAGTATACCGTAGGACATCCCATACGAAACAAGTCCCCTGGTTTGTCACTGCGAAGATGCGGTTAGAAAGGAGCATAGCATATTCATACTCGTATGGCAACAAATCGGCCGCAGACAGCATGGTCAACCTTTGACCGCCATGTGCAGGGCTCATGAAAGCAATCGTGATGTCAAACACCACGACGAGAGTGTCATTTTGGTTGGCGGACGACCTTAACGGGCTTCCGGGATTGCTATCTGATTCAATCTCACCGTGGTTCCATCGTACCAATTCAGGTGATGGCCCGTTGCATGGCTGATCCCAATGTTGGACAAAGGTTCTACAGGAACGGTGTCACCGTTGTAAATGTTATGCAAATTAATGTTGGTACCCTCCCGTACATATGCAAGCCAATCTCCACTGGCACCAAGCCTAACCTGTGAAACAGTGGGCGGCAGGGGAATTAGGAAATGGACACGGAAGTAGTCTTTAGAATGCATTTACTACATGATCAAAATCATCACTTACTGCTCATCGGACAAAATCCAAGTGCCCCTCAACGTCGGCATCTCAAGGGGCGTTAACTTGCAACTACGGCCACGCCATGCTGGAGAGACCCCCAAGGAAACATCCTCGTGCGTTGCATGTAACATCAAGATGCATTTGTATGAGTAGTTTATCTTGTGAGAGAAAAGGATGAACGAGGGAAGGACTTATTTGCAAATGCAAAGAGGGGTGTGGGTATCTTTTTGCAAAATTGCCATAGTTTCCTTCCTATCCGTTAGATATAAATCGGACGGCCTATATTGCAGGATGGCAGGCACACCATCATCACCAACTCTGTTTTTTATAGAAGTAGAGATAAAAAAAGAGTAGTAGAAGTAGTAGAAGAAGAGTAGAGATAGAGATTAGGGAGCTGGCGGGTGGTTCATTGTACGGCACATTCGCGTCCATCCACTAGCCCGGAATTAAAGCACGCATGACATTTACAGTGACTGGGATTAGTTATTTTTTCAGGCGCATGGACCAACACGGACTAGCGGACCTGGTCGCCCTTTTTCGAGCACGCCTTCGACAAGTACGTGCGTGACATGCGTGCAGGCAAATCTTGCATGACCAAACCGTGCGAAGCGGAGCGGTAGGCTGTCGAACTGCAGCCTGCATGTTGCAGCCATGTCAATCACATGCAACCTGAAGGCCAGTTCATACTTCGCTGGACTATACTGTACAACTATGCACTGTTTGGCACGAACATTCCTTGGAGTTCGTGCTGCAACTGGCGTACTCCACAGCCCGCTTCCCTTCTCTTTCCTCTTTCACCGCCCGCGCACGTCAGCGGGAAGCGACCGGTCAACGCTTATGTAGGAGTGCTAGCACAAAAAGATGCATGCATGACCACTAAAATTTCCTTTCTCTTGTCTTTATGAAATAAATGTGGCGTGAAACTCAAAGCCCTTTAAGTCTGAGTACAATGGAAATCATCATCCTCCTCCGGCTCCGCTTCGCCCACGTCATCGTCCTCCTGTTCTGGCTCCGCGTTGGCGTTCCCCTCCTACGGCTCCGCGTGCTACTCCGCCTCCTTGTCCGGCTCCGGCTAGTCCGGACTCCGGAGGCAGGCCGGCTGTGATCCGGGCTTCGCACCGCCTCCAGATTAAAGCGATGCTCCGGCGGGAGTATGGCGTATGTCGTTACCTTCGGTCGGGTCATGGCTATCGAGCGATGACTACCAAAGAAGAGGAAGTGGGAGGGGAATGAATGTAGCTATTGTTTGGGTTCACGGTCTGGCTTAAATAAATGCGCACCATAACATGTACCTGCGGGTGCACAAATTGTAACAGATGGTTCTACTTAGGGGGCGTCATGTAACCCGTATGTGTGTGAGATACTGAGAGACAGAGTGTGTGTGTGCGACTCTACTCTTCGGACATGTAGTTGCATCGGGATATAAGTGTCACATCCCTGGTCCTGTTATGCACTAGGCTAGACCTCATGTGAGCATCATGTTTTAATTCAAATGAAATTTGAATTGAGGAATTTTCAAAGCCTCAGAAACCTTCTAAAAATGATCAACATTAAAATCTCCTCAAAGAAGTCCAAGAAAATGTTCCTCTTAGTCTCTGAAAATATTGCAAAGAGGTAAAACTCAAAACAATATTTTTGGTATCTCAGAGTTAATTATTTTGGGCCTTTGAATTAAATAAATAGCTATTTGCATTGGATATATATTTGATATATAAATAATATATGTCCAATAATTACTGGAACATTTTATGTGGTTTGGTATATTTTAACTCTAGCCACATAACTATTTTCAGTATTTTATAAAATGGTTTAGTATTTTACTAAACTAAAACAACACAGAACAAAATAGATAAATAAAAACAGAAATAGAAAGAGAGAGAAGGACTACCTGGCGCTCACCTGGTAGCCCACCTGGCCCAGCAGCACGGCCCAGCCCGTCTCCACTTCCCCCCCTGTCGCCTTCCTCCTCGCGCCAGTAGGCACAGGCGCGTGGCCGACGCATGCCGGCGCACGCCCCGGCCACCTCCTACTTGCCGCTCCACCTCGACACCCCAGACGCCTCCATGCGTGCCACGCCACCCCCCTGGAACTCCCTCACTCTCCCGAACTCTCCCCCCTCCTCTGCTTCCTCTCTCCCTCACTCGCCCGAACGGACCCGTCGCCACCGACGCCGTTCGCCGCGGCCACAACCACCGCCTCGCCTCCCCGACGCCTCCCAAAGCTCCGCCGGTCCTCCCTCTTCCTCCTCACCAAGACGGAAGGCGCCGGAAGCCCTGGATGGGGCCAGCTTCGCCGTTCCCCTCCTCGGCCACCGTGGATCGCCGCCGTCAAATTCGTCCCCGTCCGGCCTCCCTCAAGCTCGCCGTCCACCTCTACAGGGTCTACGTGAGCTCTCCGTCCATTTCCCCCTCTCTGTTTCGTCGTTCGCGCGCCGTAGCTAGGTTATCCACCAAGACCGAAACCCCATCGCCGCTGGCCATGGCGCCGCCGTGGCCAGGGCCACCGCAGCCCGCGCCTGAGCACGTCACCGTGCTCGGTGAACCCCCAGGAGCACGTAGCCCTCCTCGTTTACTCCTCTAGTGCGTCGTAGCTTCGCCACCGTTCGCGCCCGAACTCCGGCCACCGCGGAAGTGCTCGCCGCCGTCGTCTCCGGCCACCCCGCGGCCCCTCGTGCAGCCAGCTAGGTGCGGCCGTGTACGGGCTACCTTCTGGTGGCCTTCGCGCGTCCAGCCGCCGCCCGTAGCGCAACCCTGGTGAACATACGTCGCGTTTCGGGTCGCCGCCGGCCGAACTCCGGTGGCCAGTGATGTGGCGCTGTCATTAGCCACTAATGACGCACTAACCAACCCCCTAGGCCACTGACTGTGGGCCCCACCCCTGGTCAAACCCCAGTCAGCGCTGGGTTTGACCGGGATTAGGTCCTGTGTCACTGACGTGTGGCCCCCACACGTCAGGTTTGACCCGAGCCAGCCCAGTTGACTCTGCTGACGTCACAGTGACGTGGTGCTGACGCCATAAATCATTTCTGGATTTATTATTATTCAGAAAATTTCAGAAAATGCCCTAAACTTCAATAAATCATAGAAATTCAACCGTAACTCCAAATTAAATAATTTATATATGAAAAATTATCAGAAAAATTCAAGGAATCCATCTGTACCATTTTCATGCATGTTAGAACAACTTATAGATGCTGTTTAGCACAAATCATATAAAGGGCATTTAAATAATCACATATGGAGTTTGAATTTGAATCTTGTATTCAAACCAACTTCATTTAATCTGTTGCTAGTTGCATTAGCTCAAAACACATTCATTTTGCCATGTCATGATCATGCATCATATTGTGCATTGCATTGATTGTGTTCCCTTCTGTGTTGCCGGTATTTGTCCCCTCTTGATAGACGTGATACCGATGATGTGATCGTTGACACTGATGAAGACTCAATGTTATCTTCAGAAGTGCCAGGCAAGCAAAACCCCCTTGTTCATTCCGATACAATCCTACTCTCTCGCTCCTGCTCTCTTTTACTGCATTAGGACAACACCGATTCATCTGTTACTTGCTGCGGTAGCTGAACCCCTTTATCCTTTGCATGACCTGTCATTGCCACAGTAAATAGATGAAACCCACTAGCATGAGTAGGAGTTGTTTGAGCCCTGATGTGCCTACTCATTCATGCTTGTTTGTCATGCCTGCTACTGCTTAGAGTTGAGTCAGGTCTGATTCATCGGGGATGAATCAGAGGCGTGTGAACATGTCCTACTGTGTGTGAGCTAAGTGTGTGAACACGATTTGGTAAAGGTAGCGGTGAGAGGCCATGTAGGAGTACATGGTGGGTTGTCTCATTGCAGTCGTCCTCAGGAACTGAGTTCTGTGTTTGTGATCCATGACCAGCTACTACCACACATTGGAATGCTTAAGTGCCCCTCTCGACTTATTAATCAACTTGATCTCTGTCCAGGAGTTGCAACTAGTTTCTGGTGTTTGTAGGTAGTGTTAGTAGTCTACCAAGTGGCACCCGGTACAGGTGGGCTTGGGACAGACTAGGCACAGTGGCACGGTGTACCAAGTGGCACCCGGATGGTGGGCTTGGGAACCCTGCTCACATCGTTTGGGGCCGTAAGCGACACCCCGGCCGGATCTCCTTGCGGATGGAACCCGAATAGGCGATAAACCTGGACTAGAGACTTGTTCGGTTAGTCAGGTCGTGGCCGACTCCCTCGCCCGGCTTCCGCTTGAAGGTTGCCGAGGTACATGACGTGTACAGGGCGGTAAGTGGCGAGAGCGTGTGTGAAGAAGTACACCCCTACAGGGTTATCATTATCTATTCGAATAGCCGGATTCCTCGGATATGGAAACTTGGACCCCTTGTACAGTTCATAGACAAGTGAAAGTGGATACTCTAAAATACGCAAGATAAGCGTGAGTGCTATGGATGGCGTTCTCGTAGGGAGACGGGAGCGGATCCATAGTGGCGTATTGATATGGTGAATATGTGGACTCGTGTGCGCCACCTCAAAAGAGTTACTTGCAGTCGTAGTTCAGGATAGCCACCGAGTCAAAGCTGGCTTGCTGCAGTTAAACCCCACCATCCCCTTTGTTGATAATGATGCATATGTAGATAGTTCTGATGTAAGTCTTGCTGGGTACATTTGTACTCACGTTTGCCTATTTATGTTTTGCAGGGAGACTTCGGTCTCGCTAGTAGTTCCACGTGGACTTCGACGTTTAGCTTGTTACCTCAGCTACGATCTTGTGCCCTTGGCAGGATCTGGTAGATAGTCAGGCTTCTCAGCCTTTTTCATTTATAGTTGTCTGTACTCAGACATGTTAAGCTTCCGCTTGTGCTTTGACTTGTATGCTCTAGTTGTTGGGTCATGAGACCCATGTTTGTAATGTCTCGCTCCTCGGAGCCTATTGAATAAACTACTTGAGTCGTAGAGTCATTTTGTGATGCCATGTTGTATTGCACATATCGAGCATATTGTGTGTATGTTATTGAAATGCTTGGTATGTGTGGGATCTGACTATCTAGTTGTTTATCTTTAGTAGCCTCTCTTACCGGGAAATGTCTCCTAGTGTTTCCACCGAGCCATGGTAGCTTGCTACTGCTCCGGAACACTTAGACTGGCCGGCATGTGTCCTTCTTCGTTCATGTGTCTGTCCCTTCGGGGAAATGTCACGCGATGAATACCGGAGTCCTGTTAGCCCGCTACAGCCCAGTTCACCAGAGTCCTGCTAGCCCAGTGCTACAGCCTGGATTCACTTGCTGATAACCGACACGTTCGATGCTGGGTCATGGATGCCTGTCCTTGTAAGTTTGTGCCACTTTGGGTTTACGACTAGCCATGTCAGCCCGGGCTCCTTATCATATGGATGCTAGCGACACTATCATATACGTGTGCCAAAAGACACAAACGGTCCCGGGCAAAGGTAAGACGACACCCGTGGGAATACCGTGCGTGAGGCCGCAAAGTGATATGAGGTGTTACATGCTAGATCGATGTGGCATTGAGTCGGGGTCCTGACAGCGTTGGTATCAGAGCTTGACTGCCTGTAGGATTACCAAGCCAAACTGGTCGAAGCTGAGTCTAGAAATTCTTTAGTTAAATAAGGGAATTGATTGTGGGATGGAACGTAAGGCTCTTTTTACTCCTTATACCTCATGGCCCTCTGATCTGAGTCATCCTCTTCTCTTCTACGGGGATTAAGAACTAGGCTATCTCTTCTTTCTATTAGGATCACGTGTTACTAATCAGTGGACTTATAAGATTGTTGGATTTAAGTCTCAGTTCAGTTCCTACTACTTCCGTATGTTAATTGTTGATCTCGGAACCTTGGTATTGTGCTTCTGAGTGGCTATGCCACCATTTTTGTAGCATGTCTCAAATCTTTTTGAGCAATTATAGCCGTTATGCTGTCCGAGTCTTCCCAGGTTTCTAAATAGTCTGATGCATTCGCAAAATCCTTTCCCTCTGGTTTCGATGTTCCTTTATGCCAGCTCAATCACACTAATTGTTGAGTTGAGGTATTCTATTGCCTTGACATATATGTTGGAGCTACTATTATGACCCTAGGTGTTTTAGGGAGTCACCTAGTAATCTAGCAATGTTTTGTGTTCCCAGTGTGAAGATTCTGGCCATCATTCTCGTAAGCATCCCGTGATGCCACTTAGTTAGTAGGCATTTCACTTCTGGGTTCTCGAACCGAGATTCACCCTACTTACTTCATGTTGATAGTAATTGCTAGCTCCCTTAGGTTATTAGTAACCTTAGCGATAGTCCTTGAAGTCCGTGGTATCTTCTTCTTCCAAATACCATGAACTACTTATGGCAGAAGTTCCTCGTTGAACTGAACAATCACAATCGGAGTACTCTTGAGGAGTTCTCCATTCATAAATCGTGACTCTGCCAGTCCTACCTCTTTGCATGGGTTATCCAGAAGAAATATGTTGAACTTGGTACGACATACTAATCTATGCATCCACAACACAGAAAATCGTATGTTCCTTGGAGTTGTCCCTCTTTAGTTGTCTTCTGACCCTCGTCTATCAATTGATAGTCAAGAGTATGCGTGCAATCGTTTATTGATGCCTATTACTCTTGTGGTTCGTCAAGCCATTCTATCGCGGAATGATTAGGAGAAACAAACTCCAGTACCTCTTCCATATCCAGGATTGGGTCAAAGAAGTTGTGCTCTGCAGAACAAATTGCTAATCCAGCTTTTGTTCTGCTCTACCTTGGAGTATTACCATCTTTATATCGGGATTGTTATAGGAATCGCACACCATCCTATGAACTCTTGGTACAGTGATACTTCTTGCCATCATTGTTCATTCCTCGGTTCCTGTGTTATTGTCACCGGAATGCCAACAAATGAATCATGGCGTGTGAAATCAATACTGCTAGCAACTCTGTTGCTTGGTAGTTAAATGGACGATAACCTCATTCTTAGCGTGTTGATTATTGAATCATCACCCTAAGACTGATTGTGCTGCCTAGTCCCTATTTCTGGTGCACTCCTCGACCAATGAGATAGGAATTATTTCAAGTCCTCACTCATTTGATCATATCGTCTTGCCCTGAAAAGCAAGATTGTTCTCGATCTTAGTAACATATCGGTGGTTCGTGATTTTCCGAATATCTTCTCGAAAGTATCACCAGGTTGTCACCTGACTGTTATGTTGAGCTCGTGATCAAGTTGGTTTATCCTGTAAACCACCCCTTCTCCAAGAATCCGTGTTGGATACCCCTGAGCTAGTTGGTTAAGCTAGACAACAACCTGGAGAGTTGGAAGATAAAAGCCTGCCTGACTTAGTTCGTTCCAAAGGGATATTCTTGTGTAGTGTGTGTTGAAGAGAGATGATATCTTCATCGATTGGTCCCTGTGATCAGTTATTGGACCTATTGCCTGATAAAAACTTTGATTTGAGTATGGGTTATCGTCAAATCAAATCAGAACCAACGATGTTCGTAATGTTGTCTTACTCGTGGTTGATCCCTCGAGCATACACCATTATATCTTTTGGGTCTGACCAATGCTATCACTTGTTCACTTAACTATGGAGTTCCTTTTAAAAGGAAACCCAGATGAATTGTTGTTGTGCCCATTGACAACATTCTTGTCTTCCCCATAATTTCGCTGAACATTAAGCTAGTGTTGGAAACTTTTGAAAGCATTTGTTCATGCTAGCTCATGAAGCATATGTTCGGATGTAAGAAGTGATTCCTCTAGTTCATGTGCATTTGATGCAAGTTGCCGCCGTGGATTCGAGAAAGTCAATGTTGTTTCCTTTGGAATCATCCCAAATCAGTCATGCATACGTGCGAAGTATTCTGTGGTTCGGAGACTTGCAACCTCCATTCTATATGTGTCCCTAGCACACCAAGCCACTGATTGATTTGTTCAAGGTTAATAAGTTCTAAGTGCTAGTCCCGAAGGTACCAGACGAATTTGTACAAAACTTCGATATCCTCACTGATGGTTCCCCTCCTGAACTCGGTAGTGTTTTATTATAAGACTACTTCGTGGTCATGCTTGTCTTGGACAACATGTTCACATGTTTGTAGCAGAACCAGCTCATGTTTTGGAGCTTGCTATCGTAGTTCATCTCCCGAGAATCCCGCAACGTCATCTCGTCGATTTGTGTTGTAAACTTTCATTTTTCTTCCTAGACTCGATGAGCCTGGAATATCCTGACACCAACCAGATCTGAATCTCAGGCAGATATGATGGTTGAAACATTTCCCCAAGAACTATAATATTGGTCTCTCGATAACCGGTAAGGTGGATGTCGTGGCCAACACACCCAGCCGGAAGACCTCCTGTTGTAGTATCTTGATTTGAGGAAGTTGGCCACCTCCCCATAGGCATTTCGTAGGATTTACTCCCTAGTTGCCCCTATGGATTTCTGTGTTCCGAAGTCCGACCTTTTTACTTGATGTTCTAGATATCAAACCATATCTATGAATGGGTTACACTAGCACATCAAGGAGAACATTAGAAGCAGAGTGCTAAATGTCTCTCGGTCGATCATCCAGATTTTATTTCCTTGGCCCCGCCAAGGGTGAAATCTGAGAAGGTGTTATCTTCCTTTGCATCTGCATCCTCCATCACCATTCATCATGGTAGTAAGTTGTGTTACAGGACCCTTGACACGGATGTTGGTAAAACCTTGATGATTATGGAATTGCTCAAGTTCTTGAGAGCACGCGCAAGTGCTAGGTTTGATTGTCGGCATTAACTGTATAGCGCTCTCAGTTTCCTCGGTTATGCTATAACCATTTCAAATAGTGGGATAACTCTCTATTGTTGAGCCTCTCACCAGTTACTAGAATCATTCCCATCATTTGCATTTTGTTCCCAGTTTGCACCGCCAATGTGCCATTCTACCATGGGTCTTTTCCATTTCCGGTGATAAGCAAATTCATCCATTGCGTTGTCTTCAACAAGGTAATCCACATCATCCAAGTCCGAGTATGCCATTCTACTCACCCTCTCCAAACGATCGCTTGAGAATTGCCTTATGTCACACCCTAGCTAGTCATGCATTAGAGTGTTGCATCATGTTTACTCTTTCATCAGAAACTTGAAATGGGGATGACAGAACCCCCAGTCCCCTCTGAAAACCAACTAGGGTTTACTAAAATAATTTTCAATGAACCTGAAATGCCCTTCTAAAATGCCCATCATTTTTGCCTTGGTTCAGAACCTCTGCCAAAAGTGGTGCACATTTTCCTAGGCCATCCTAGGGTTTTTGAATTAAATCATAACTATTTGAATTTGGGCATTTAAAATAATATAAAATATTTAAATGCTCAAATATCTCCAAACTAAAATGTTTCATGTTGGAAATAATCCAACTATGAGCCAGGAGTAGTTTGGTGATTTTTGGAGTTGCCTAGGTATTTTATTTAATTCAACAAAGTTGCAGAAGTATTAAATAAAACAGAAAACAGAAAATAAATAAAAGGGGAAGACTTACCTGTGCGGCCCAGCCCAGCCGGCCCAGCACTGTGCTGGCCCGTGCCAGCCAGCTGCTTCCCCTCGCCAGAGCAGGCAGGGAGGTGAGCATGGCGCGCCCGAGCTCGCCACGCACCACCCAGCCTCTCTGCATCGCCCTGGTCGCCGTTGCGCCGCGTGGATCGTCTTCTGGTCATCGCCCCGACCTCGCCGACACCCTCTCACTCTCCCCCGGCTCTCCCTCGCTCTCTCTCTCTCTCACGGCCGAAGCTCACCGTCGCCGCCGTTCGCCTTAGCCACTGCCTCCGACCATCCCTCGCTCCCCCGACAAGCTCAGAAGCTCCGCCTCGACTCCCTCTTCCTCCCCACCGCTCCACGAGTCCCCGGAAGCCCTGCATCGCCGCCACGTCGCCGTTCCCCTCTTCGGGCTCCGACCACCGCCGCCGTCGAATTCGCCGTCTCCAGCGCGTCCCCGAGCCCGCTTCGACGCCCACTGCAACCGCGGTGAGCTACGCCACCGTTTCCCCCTTCTTCCCGGCTCTCTCCCGACCCCTAGGCCCTAGCCCCACCGCGGCCGAAAGCTTCACGCCGCCGGCGATGTCGCCGTCGTGGCCACGGTCGCCGTAGCGCCCAACCGAGCTCACCATCGTGCTCCACATCTCACTAGGAGCACGTAGCACGCTCCAACACCCCCCCTAACGCCCTGCAACACCGTTCCCGTGCACGACCGAACCCCAGCAGCCGCAACCGAGCTCGCCGCCGTCGACTCCGGCCACCCCGACCCCAACGGACTCCGCCAAGAGCCGCGGGTCGTCCTCAGCTTCACTCCAATGGCCTCCGCGGTTCATTTGGTGGCCGAAACGACCAAAACCACTATCGCCGCCGCACTGATGGTCGCCGCCGGCCAGAACTCCGGCGAGCTGACGTGGCCTAGTTAATTAGCCACTAACCCACCACCTACTGACGCTGACAAGTGGGCCCCAGGGCTTAGTCAAAGCTAACCAGCCCGGGTCAACACGGGATTAGCCCCTGTGTCACTGACGTGTGGACCCCACACGTCAGGTTTGACCCGAGCCAGCCCTGTTGACCTGCTGATGTCACTGTGACGTCAGGCTGACGCAGTAAATGATATTTCTGGATTTAAATTAAATCAGGAAATTCCAGAATATTAATTAAACTTCAAAAATTCATAACTTTTATTCTGTAACTCCAAATTGGACAAATTATATATGAAAAATGATCAGAAAAATCCAATCTATCCATCTGTACTATTTTCATGCATGATCAAACAAGTTAAATTGATGTTTTAAACAGAACAAGAAAAGGCACTTTAAAAGGCCATATTTGAATTTGGAATTTGAATCTTTGATTCAAATTTGCTCAAACACTTCTGGCTTTAGTTGCATTAGCCCAACACACTCATATTGCCATGTTTCATGCATGCATCATATTGTTGCGCATTGTTTGGTGATGCCTGTGTATCGTTATCCTTTGCGACAGGATCTGTCCCCGAGGAGTACCGTGACTACCCTAACGAAGAACCGTATCCGTGCAACGAACCATCAGGCAAGCAACCAACCATTTGATCATATCGATACAATCCCATGTTCTCGCTCCTGCTCTCTTTTACTGCATTAAGACAACGCGATTCAAACTGCTGTGTGCTACGGTAGTTGAACCCATTTCCTCTGCATGACCTGTCATTGCCACAGTAACTAGATGAAATCCACTAGCATGTGTAGGAGTTGATTGAGCCCTATGTATGTGTTGTTCCTACCTTGCTATGCCTGCTATGCTTAGAGTCGTGTCAGGTCTGGTTCATCTGGGTGATGGGCTAGAGTGAAATGATTATGTCGGTAATGAGAGTGGTGTGGTGAACACGATTTGGTAAAGGTATCGATGAGAGGCCATGTAGGAGTACATGGTGGGTTGTTTCATTGAAGCCGACCTTAAGCACTGAGATCTGTATGTGTGATTTAAGATTCAGCTACTACCATGCATTGGGCCCGAAACCAATGGACCCTCTCGACTTCTTATTCACCCTAGTTCTCCGTCCAGGAGTTGCAAGTAGTTTCTGGTGTTTGTAGCCTACTGGAGGCCGTGGACAGCGCTGACCATAGGGGTGGGCTGTGATGCGGTAGGTACGTGGCCGGGTGTACCGAATACCCGTTAGGTATCTCGGGAACCCTGTTCACATCGTTCGGGGCCGTATGGGAAACCTCGGCCGGACTCCCTGCGGATGGAACCTGAATAGGCGATAAACCTGGACTGGAGGCTTAGGTGATTAGGTAGGTCGTGGCCGACACCCACGTTGGGCTTCCGCTTGAAGGTTGCCGAGTACATGTCGTGTAAACGACGGTAAGTGGTGAGAGCGTGTATGAAGAAGTACTCCCTGCAGGGTTAACATGATCTATTCGAATAGCCGCGTCCGCGGTAAAGGACTACTTGGTTGCCTATACAGTTCATAGACAAGTAAATGGAAACTGATAAAAGCCTCAAGATAAGTGTGAGTGCCGAGGATGGCTCCTCCGTAGGAAGACGGAGGTGGATCCTCGGTAGTGTATTGAAGTGGTGAATAGTGGACTCGTGTGCGCAAAACTATTTCAAGTTGGAGTATCGTAGGATAGCCTAGCCAAGAGTCAAAGCTGGCTTGCTGCAATAACTCCACCAACCCTTCTTGACACTATGCATGTATGTAGGATCTGATGTAAGTCTTGCTGAGTACCTTTGTACTCATGTTGCTATAATCTATATTTTTACAGAAGACGCTGCAACCCCTTCTGATGGGTTCTATGTAGACGTTGACATCAACGAGTAGGCTAAAGACCCAGGTGGTGACCCTGAGCTTGTGAAGGACCACATAGTATAGTCAGGCTTTCCAAGCCTCTTTTATTTTACTAGTTGTCTGTACTCAGACAAGTTACTTCCGCTGTTGGCTTGTATGATTGTATGACTTGTATGTTGGGTCGTGAGACCCGTACCTTTGTGTGTATGTTATGTATGGCTCTCTGAGCCTTAAATAAAGTACTTGTGTCGTAGAGTCATGTTGTGATGCTTCGTTGTATTTGCACATATCGAGCATATTGTGTGTATGATTGAAATGCTTGGTATGTGTGGGATCTGACCATCTAGTTGTTTATCTTTAGTAGCCTCTCTTACCGGGAAATGTCTCCTAGTGTTACCGCTGAGCCATGGTAGCTTGCTACTGCTCTGGAACACTTAGGCTGGCCGGCATGTGTCCTTCTTCGTTCCTGTGTCTGTCCCTTCGGGGAAATGTCACGCTTTGAGTACCGGAGTCCTGTTAGCCCGCTACAGCCCGGTTTACCGGAGTCCTGCTAGCCCAGTGCTACAGCCCGGACCCACTTGCTGATGACCGACACGTTCGAAGCTGGGTCATGGATGCCTGTCCCTGTAAGTCTGTGCCACTTTGGGTTTACGACTAGTCATGTCAGCCCGGGCTCTTTATCATATGGATGCTAGCGACACTATCATATACGTGAGCCAAAAGGCGCAAACGGTCCCGGGAAAAGGGTAAGACGACACCCGTGGGAATACCGTGCGTGAGGCCGCAAAGTGATATGAGGTGTTACCAGCTAGATCGATGTGACATCGAGTCGGGGACCTGACACCTTAGGCTGGTATAAAGGTTTTCAATGATCTCTGAATCAAAGGTAATTCTTTTTGCCACTTAAGGAAATAATCTACGAATCACCCTCCTCCAGGATGTTTCGTCGTGGTATCATGGCAACTCAACTCCTCGCTACGTGGACAATCGTTTACCACCTTCTTAAGTGTGGAATTGTTGTCCACCTAGTGAACCTTCGTCATCCGTTTCTTTCCACCCCTCTTGATGTGTATCTCGTGTCTCAACAGAGAGATGGTCCTATGTCTCATTCCGTGAGTTGTTCGATCTTCGAGAAGATTGACCCTTCTAGAGTCTCCTTCTTCCCTCCGTGTCATGTTGATAGGATTTCTCAGAGCAAGACTTCAAGACAATGATGGTGATCGAATCAACGTTCCTATGAAGTGCAACCTGGATCGTGAAGATTGTACTAGTTGCGTTCCCCCTTCACCTTACCCTACGCTTGAATCTCGGGACGAGATTTTTGTTTAGTGGGGGTGAGTTGTCACATCCCTGGTCCTGTTATGCACTAGGCTAGACCTCATGTGAGCATCATGTTTTAATTCAAATGAAATTTGAATTGAGGAATTTTCAAAGCCTCAGAAACCTTCTAAAAATGATCAACATTAAAATCTCCTCAAAGAAGTCCAAGAAAATGTTCCTCTTAGTCTCTGAAAATATTGCAAAGAGGTAAAACTCAAAACAATATTTTTGGTATCTCAGAGTTAATTATTTTGGGCCTTTGAATTAAATAAATAGCTATTTGCATTGGATATATATTTGATATATAAATAATATATGTCCAATAATTACTGGAACATTTTATGTGGTTTGGTATATTTTAACTCTAGCCACATAACTATTTTCAGTATTTTATAAAATGGTTTAGTATTTTACTAAACTAAAACAACACAGAACAAAATAGATAAATAAAAACAGAAATAGAAAGAGAGAGAAGGACTACCTGGCGCTCACCTGGTAGCCCACCTGGCCCAGCAGCACGGCCCAGCCCGTCTCCACTTCCCCCCCTGTCGCCTTCCTCCTCGCGCCAGTAGGCACAGGCGCGTGGCCGACGCACGCCGGCGCACGCCCCGGCCACCTCCTGCTTGCCGCTCCACCTCGACACCCCGGACGCCTCCATGCGTGCCACGCCACCCCCCTGGAACTCCCTCACTCTCCCGAACTCTCCCCCCTCCTCTGCTTCCTCTCTCCCTCACTCGCCCGAACGGACCCGTCGCCACCGACGCCGTTCGCCGCGGCCACAACCACCGCCTCGCCTCCCCGACGCCTCCCAAAGCTCCGCCGGTCCTCCCTCTTCCTCCTCACCAAGACGGAAGGCGCCGGAAGCCCTGGATGGGGCCAGCTTCGCCGTTCCCCTCCTTAGCCACCGTGGATCGCCGCCGTCAAATTCGTCCCCGCCCGGCCTCCCTCAAGCTCGCCGTCCACCTCTATAGGGTCTACGTGAGCTCTCCGTCCGTTTCCCCCTCTCTGTTTCGTCGTTTGCGCGCCGTAGCTAGGTTATCCACCAAGACCGAAACCCCATCGCCGCCGGCCATGGCGCCGCCGTGGCCAGGGCCACCGCAGCCCGCGCCTAAGCACGTCACCGTGCTCGGTGAACCCCCAGGAGCACGTAGCCCTCCTCATTTACTCCTCTAGTGCGCCGTAGCTTCGCCACCGTTCGCGCCCGAACTCCGGCCACCGCAGAAGTGCTCGCCGCCGTCGTCTCCGGCCACCCCGCGGCCCCTCGTGCAGCCAGCTAGGTGCGGCCGTGTACGGGCTACCTTCTGGTGGCCTTCGCGCGTCCAGCCGCCGCCCGTAGCGCAACCCCGGTGAACATACGTCGCGTTTCGGGTCGCCGCCGGCCGAACTCCGGTGGCCAGTGATGTGGCGCTGTCATTAGCCACTAATGACGCACTAACCAACCCCCTAGGCCACTGACTGTGGGCCCCACCCCTGGTCAAACCCCAGTCAGCGCTGGGTTTGACCGGGATTAGGTCCTGTGTCACTGACGTGTGGCCCCCACACGTCAGGTTTGACCCGAGCCAGCCCAGTTGACTCTGCTGACGTCACAGTGACGTGGTGCTGACGCCATAAATCATTTCTGGATTTATTATTATTCAGAAAATTTCAGAAAATGCCCTAAACTTCAATAAATCATAGAAATTCAACCGTAACTCCAAATTAAATAATTTATATATGAAAAATTATCAGAAAAATTCAAGGAATCCATCTGTACCATTTTCATGCATGTTAGAACAACTTATAGATGCTGTTTAGCACAAATCATATAAAGGGCATTTAAATAATCACATATGGAGTTTGAATTTGAATCTTGTATTCAAACCAACTTCGTTTAATCTGTTGCTAGTTGCATTAGCTCAAAACACATTCATATTGCCATGTCATGAGCATGCATCATATTGTGCATTGCATTGATTGTATTTCTTCTTTGTTGTCGGTATCTGTTCCCTCCCGGTAGACGATGTTCCGACGTGGTGATCGTTGACACTGATGAAGACTCAATGTTATCTTCAGAAGTGCCAGGCAAGCAAAACCCCCTTGTTCATTCCGATAAAATCCCACTCTCTCGCTCCTGCTCTCTTTTACTGCATTAGAACAACAACGACATATTTGTTACTTGCTGCGGTAGCTGAACCCCTTATCCTTTGCATGACCTGTCATTGCCACAGTAAATAGATGAAACCCACTAGCATGAGTAGGAGTTGTTTGAGCCCTGTTGTGCCTACTCATTCATGTTTGTTTGTCATGCCTGCTATTGCTTAGAGTTGAGTCAGGTCTGATTCATCGGGGATGAATCAGAGGCGTGTGAACATGTCCTACTGTGTGTGAGCTAAGTGTGTGAACACGATTTGGTAAAGGTAGCGGTGAGAGGCCATGTAGGAGTACATGGTGGGTTGTCTCATTGCAGCCGTCCTCAGGAACTGAGTTCTGTGTTTGTGATCCATGACCAGTTACTACCACACATTGGGTTCCGGTAACTCGACCCCTCTCGACTTATTAATCAACATGATCTTTGTCCAGGAGTTGCAACTAGTTTCTGGTGTTTGTAGGTAGTGTTAGTAGTCTACCAAGTGGCACCCGGTACAGGTGGGCTTGGGACAGACTAGGCACAGTGGCACGGTGTACCAAGTGGCACCCGGATGGTGGGCTTGGGAACCCTGCTCACATCGTTTGGGGCCGTAAGCGACACCCCGGCCGGATCTCCTTGCGGATGGAACCCGAATAGGCGATAAACCTGGACTAGAGACTTGTTCGGTTAGTCAGGTCGTGGCCGACTCCCTCGCCCGGCTTCCGCTTGAAGGTTGCCGAGGTACATGACGTGTACAGGGCGGTAAGTGGCGAGAGCGTGTGTGAAGAAGTACACCCCTGCAGGGTTATCATTATCTATTCGAATAGCCGGATTCCTCGGATATGGAAACTTGGACCCCTTGTACAGTTCATAGACAAGTGAAAGTGGATACTCTAAAATACGCAAGATAAGCGTGAGTGCTATGGATGGCGTTCTCGTAGGGAGACGGGAGCGGATCCATAGTGGCGTATTGATATGGTGAATATGTGGACTCGTGTGCGCCACCTCAAAAGAGTTACTTGCAGTCGTAGTTCAGGATAGCCACCGAGTCAAAGCTGGCTTGCTGCAGTTAAACCCCACCATCCCCTTTGTTGATAATGATGCATATGTAGATAGTTCTGATGTAAGTCTTGCTGGGTACATTTGTACTCACGTTTGCCTATTTATGTTTTGCAGAGAGACTTCGGTCTCGCTAGTAGTTCCACGTGGACTTCGACGTTTAGCTTGTTACCTCAGCTACGATCTTGTGCCCTTGGCAGGATCTGGTAGATAGTCAGGCTTCTCAGCCTTTTTCATTTATAGTTGTCTGTACTCAGACATGTTAAGCTTCCGCTTGTGCTTTGACTTGTATGCTCTAGTTGTTGGGTCATGAGACCCATGTTTGTAATGTCTCGCTCCTCGGAGCCTATTGAATAAACTACTTGAGTCATAGAGCCATTTTGTGATGCCATGTTGTATTGCACATATCGAGCATATTGTGTGTATGTTATTGAAATGCTTGGTATGTGTGGGATCTGACTATCTAGTTGTTTATCTTTAGTAGCCTCTCTTACCGGGAAATGTCTCCTAGTGTTTCCACCGAGCCATGGTAGCTTGCTACTGCTCCGGAACACTTAGGCTGGCCGGCATGTGTCCTTCTTCGTTCCTGTGTCTGTCCCTTCGGGGAAATGTCACGCGATGAATACCGGAGTCCTGTTAGCCCGCTACAGCCCGGTTCACCGGAGTCCTGCTAGCCCAGTGCTACAGCCTGGATTCACTCGCTGATGACCGACACGTTCGATGCTGGGTCATGGATGCCTGTCCCTGTAAGTCTGTGCCACTTTATGTTTACGACTAGCCATGTCAGCCCGGGCTCCTTATCATATGGATGCTAGCGACACTATCATATACGTGTGCCAAAAGACGCAAACGGTCCCGGGCAAAGGTAAGACGACACCCGTGGGAATACCGTGCGTGAGGCCGCAAAGTGATATGAGGTGTTACATGCTAGATCGATGTGGCATTGAGTCGGGGTCCTGACAATAAGTATAATTGTATTACACTTTAGCTAGTGATTTACGTGGCCATGTTAACATGGTTGTGTAAAGAAAATGTCACTTCCTGCTCGTTATTTGCGTTATATAATTATGAGAAGTTTGCTAACTACTAAAGTAAAGTGGAATTTGTCCATGTTATACAAGTAAATTAAGGTGTTTGTTTATCATATGGGTAAGATTGGAGGAAGGATGGTAGGAACAAATGCTCCGCCTAGAGCATGTGTGTGTGAGAGAGAGAGAGAGATGGAGTCTTTGTGTGTGGGGGGGTGCATGCGTGCGTGCGTGCGTGTGTGTGTGAAGCGGAGTCTTCGGTGGCGAAAGTAATTTAAGTGTGTGTGGCTTCATCATAGAAAGGTGATGTGTATGGCGGAGGCCACCAACAAGGGGGTACGAGAGAGAAGATGTCCGTAGAGAGAGAATAGAAGGCGTGTGCGCATGAGAGGTGTCGACATCGAGAGAACGTGTTTGTTCGAGAGACACCGAGGAAGACTACTATATACCGATGGTGCATGTAGGCAGGAATTAGACGAAGGGATGGTCTTATTGGTTTCAGGGATATAGGGGAAGAGTGAGAGAGGGGGGTAACTAGAAGGAGATTGTTAAGTGTGAGTGTGTGTTTTACCCATCCAGGCGGAAGTTATGTGCACACAAGAAGAGAACGATTTGATGTGGGGTTAGGACTGAGGGTAATTAACTACGTATGGAGACATAGGAAACCTTAAACGTGCATGTGCGAGAGGTATACATGTATACGTGGGATGTGTGTGTGTGCGTGCGCATGATCGAGATAAAAGAAAGAAAACATAAGTCATAAGATCAACGACATGGGAGAGACGGATCGGTATGAAAATATGCATGCATGTGAGAGTGGAGGGAAGAAGGCCTGATAGTTGAGCATGTGTTTTTGTCTTTAAGAGATAGTGGTGTGGGCTGGAGCATGCATCTATGGCAAGCAGAGGGAGCGAGACACAATGATTGTGCAAAAGAGATCAACCTATAGATGCATGTATGGAGAGACAGATATAGCGTGCGTGATAGGAAGCAAGAGTGCGTGCGAGAAATAAATGTTGACGGAGAAACTACAGATAAAGAGATAGAGATGCCAGCTAGAGGGACATCGGCTAGTTTGTGTGTTAGAGATGACCGCCGAGTGGTTCAGAGGGTGAAGTTATGTGTGTGTGAGAGAAACATAAAAAGAGGGCGCATGACTGCAAGTAGAGAGAAACATATATAGTGTGCGTGATAGGAAGCAAGAGTGAGGGCGAGAAATAAGGTTGATGGAGAAATAGATAAATAGAAAGATAAAGATGCTAGCTAGTGTGTGTTAGAGATAAGAGTTGAGTGGATTAGAAGGCTAAGTTATGTGTGTGAGAGAGAGAGAGATAGAGAGAGGGTGCATGTGATTCACATACAAACAAATATGAGAGAGAAATGAGATCCCAACAGACGGAATTTTGTGTTTGCGAGAGAGAAAGATATTTCACAACTAGAGTGATAGCTAGAGAGACATATCAGGGGACGCAAAATATCTCTAGGGAGAGAGAGTGTGTTTGAGCGACATACAAGAGAATGTGGAGATATATGAGACCCTGCGAGACAAAGTTTGTATTTGTGTGTGAGAAAGAGATAATTAAGAGGAAGCAGAGTCGTACCTTCTCATACCTAAGGAGCCAAGACATCTCTGTGTGAGAGGGGGTGTGCGAGTGGCACCAGGGGAATAGTAGAGAGAAATGAGACTCCGGGAGACAAATTTTGTGTTTGTGTGAGAGAAAGAGATTTCAGAGGGAGAATCATAGTTAGAGACACATGTCAGGGAGCGAGGTATACTTAGAGAGAGATAGAGTGAAGATCGAGGGAGAGAGTACCGTCAGTGTGTTATGAAGATAAAAGATCACTGTCGACATACAAGTAGCATGAGAGATACCCGACAGACGATGAAGGCGTATAGGTCTAGATAGATATATAAGCATGAGTGATAGCTATATGAGACGAATATCTGGATTAAAGGGGATTCAAATATTTAAACTAGAGATCACGACATCAATAATATCATAACGAAAATTGGTTTATCAAACATGCATATTCATTTGAATTTGGGGACACGTGTAATCTTATATAGTTTATCAATATTAGTGAACCATAGATTCTTTAATTAGAGACAATGCATGGTTTATATGCAATTAATGTCTAAACGGGATTACACTATATGTTGCATGTGTGAAACACATTATACATGTTTGAGAAGTAAAAAACCCGCATTAAACACACATTAATTGGAGACAGTTAGCGAGGTATGCATACATTGGATTTCAACATAAAGTGGTTTCAAATATTTGAAAATCCAAATTAAGATGGATCCAGCCTTATGAATCTGAGATCGTGCCATTTGTAAACCATATTTATGTATAAAGGGTGTTCTTCTTTTGAAAGTATATATAAAAAATGATATATATATATATATATATATATATTTGTATTCGAATACAAAATGGATCCTGCCCGAAACAATACAAACTGGATTCGAATTGAGTTGGCATGGTAAACGTGCACTCTTTCTTTGCAATTTTTTTAATGAAGCGGGGAAAGTCGCAGTAACCGACCGAAACCAAAATCTATGAGATGGAAATTAGTGCCTATCCCTGACACGCAAAGCCTATCGGCTCAATTTCTATAGGTTTCGATAGGGGTAGGCTTGTAATTTCACCCAAACATGACATAACCGCCTCCGCCTCTCACCTCCCCAGATTCATACACGGTGGGCGCCAAAACACAATTTCTCCTCTGTGAAATCGCCTCTGACCTCCCTCCCTGATTCATACACGGTGGGCGCCAAAACAAACTCTCGTTAGCCTAAATCTCCATCGGCAAATATCTGGTGTATGCGAGATTACCGTCCTATCCCCAACCGACTATTATTGTTGTGATGTAGAACATTTTGAATGGGGGCTAAGTTTGCAAATTTCCTCGCATTTGAGACAAGCGCGCCCTGAATACATGGTTCCCCCCTTCCTCTCTCCCTCCATTTCCCCATTCGTACTCCGTGGGCGCCAAAACACCCTTTCCACCACAGTCTCCTCCACCCGCCACCCCATCCACCGTCGTCCTCCTCCACCATGTCGGGGTTGATACCCCGACGCCGTCGTCCATTACAAGAGATTGACCTCTCTCATCCACGGCTTCGAACCGGGATCCTTGATTTGCATCCTCTCACTTCATCCGCGCAATCGTCCTCCTTATTGAGGCCACTCGTACAACCGTCTCGTCCATCGCACCGGGATATTTCCCTCGCCGCCACCGTCTGCCCTCCTAGATCTGCTTCCACGCTGCCGACAGCCATTGCTACCACAGCACCCTCAACGCCTCAGTAGATGCTTACATGGTGCCACACCATAGGTGGTACTCTTTTGTATCTGCTCAAGTTATTTATCTCAGCAAGAAAATAGATCGCCGCTACTTTACTGTGATTTCTAGTCCATCACTTAGAATCTTACTTGTTAGTTGAAACCAAACATTGGTTGCGACATTGACTTTGTCCGGTTTGCACCTTCAGATCTGTCGTGGCACGCGCACCACTATACTCGCAATGCTTATGGTTTTCCCCTTTTATATTCCACATTGGGTTAAATGACAGTCGATTGAATTTCAAATTGGGGTCAGTCCATTTTTGGGAGTTTGTCGGAGGGAAGGAAGGGGGTCGCCGGAGGGCTGCCCCATTATCTATCTTAGGGTTTCGAGTGGGGATAGTGGTTGTGGGGAGCTGTTATCGGGCTATGGTGGGGCCTTGCCGGAGGCAAAACTCGACGCGACTGGGGGTGGGGTTAGCTACAGGGATGGCCTGGGGCGGTGGAAGATCGGAGGTGGTGGCCGGTTCAGGGGAGGGCGGGGGTTGGTGGTTCTGTCCGGCGACCCGTGCACTGGTCTTTAGGGGAAGAATAAGAGGCGGGGAAGAAGAAGGGTTAGGAGATGTAGGATCTTCATCCAACCGCCTAAAATGGTCGACTGACCCAAATGTCGAAAGTCAGGCGACTTGGATGTAGACATTCCAATATATTCAGTACTATTATCGTAGGTGCTTCGAGATGTACGTGCAAGCAGTGCTCCTCAACCCACCAAGCTAAACAACATGCCACTCATAATTCCAAATTTAGTTGCTCAAATACGAATCTGATGTGATGCTGACATGTACTAAAACACAGAATGTTTAATTGGTCAGTTAATGTTCCTACTTTACTTTTGAAAAGCACATGCGCCACATATTGAGGGACAGCAGGGAGTTGCGTTCTTTATGTGCTCTGGTTTATCATGTGTGGCCACCCAACATTTTATTTCCCAAAATATGCTTGCTCTTCTTTAGCATGCTTCTCTTCTGTTCTTCCTTTGTAAGTACTATCTCCATACCTAAATATAAGTCTTTGTAGAGATTCCTCCATGGACTACATACGGAGAAAAATGAGTAAATCTACACTCTAAAATGTATCTATATACATCTGTATGTGATCCATAGTGGAATCTCTACAAAGATTTGTATTTAGGAACAGAGGGAGTATAATAGTTGTACAGTATGTTCTTTGTAGTGAAGAGGAGCAGGCACATTTGAAGTGTACAGGTCTATTTTGTCGCTTGTCATGGACACTTTCAACTCTTTGTGTTGGTCTTCATGTCGATTGTCATGGACGCTTTCAACTCTTCATATTCAATCATATGTGTCGCCTTTGAGAGTTAGACTGATAGTAACAGTACTGCACCTTCAGTTGTAGAGAGCTGGTATTTGAAGCCTTTCTAGCCATACCGTCAATACTAGCACATATATTTCAGCAAGTTCCACTTTCCTGATTTTACTCCTGATGCTTAGGGTTTTCCCATTATATCTACACTATGATCTGCATAGGTGCTCTGTGTCCTACTAGCAGTTGTCCACCCTTTAAAGCTAAATAACACACCAATCATACGTCCTAAGATTCTTCAAATACGAATGTGATATGATACTGACATTAGCTAACAGACACATATTTAAGTGGTTAGCTAATGCTCCCACTTGAGTTTCCAAATGCATGTGGCCACATATAGAGAGACATCATGGAATTGCATTTCTTTGGGCGCTCTGATTCATCATGGGTGGGCAACCAACATTGTATAGAAGGAAGGGGAATCTCAATAATATGCTTCCCCTTCTATTCTCTAACATGTTCCTCTTCTATTCTTCTTTAGTAAGTACAGTATGTTCCTTGTCAGGAAGTGGAGCAAGGACATCTACAGTCGACAACTCTATTGGGCCGGTTTTGCTACATGATTTCGCACTTCGAGTTGGTCTGCCATAATATCCCGGAAATGATGGGAGCCGCGCGGTCTTTGATAGAGTAGACTGATAGTTATAGTTGTGCGCCTTCAGATGAATAGAGCTGGCCTATAGGTGATCGATAGGCTGCATATTAGTAGAGGTAAAACCCTGTATTTTCTAGCCAGTTCCGCTTTCCCAATTTAATTATGGTGCTTATGGTGTACCCCTATTATCTACACTATGATATGCCTAGTGGCTTTGCGCTCTCGTTATCATGGTTTGGCAATAAACTTTCTATATGGTATATTATGAACCTGTCATCTGCCCACTATCCTTATATCTGGAGCTCCCAATAGGGATCCTATTTTTTGTGTAGTTGTGCCAGATTATCTTAATCTACTCACCATATTACAACACACATGGGCTCTCTCATCAGAATCCAGTGATAGCACACAAGGGTTTACAGGGAGCCCCTATTATATTACAATATCCTCTGCATTACAAAGATAATCTCACTACTATTTATGTTTTCATGCTTTTTAGATATTGTATATAATCACAATGAATATAAGAATGCGCACATTAGAAGAATATTGCGGAACAGTTCAATGGGTAACAAACTTGGCATCAAGGGATTGAGGTCCATTGTGTATGCAATGAAACCCACATGCTCCCAACCTATAGATTCGTATTCAGAATATGATCCTAATGACTATTTTGAGCTCAAGGAGTCAAAGACAGATAGCCTATCATATTCACCCAATAAGGTGCCTGTTCTAATTTGGCAAGGTTTCATTGGTTGCACATATCTTGTATAAGGTGTCTTGCATTTATTTTGCTTCGTTGCACCACCATCTGCTTAGTTTACTCATGATATATGTAAAGATGCCATGCCCATCCATTATCAACACCTATTCCATTTGTCGGCATACCATGTTTTTCCATTCAAATGTTGTTCTTGTGTTTCAAACATCCAGAAGGAAGAGGGTGATTGCAGAGCCTGAAGGAGTACAAGCAAAGTCCTTAAAAAAGGTGGTGCTAGCGAAGAAATCACATACCACCCGACATATATTGGCGATAGAACCAGCGCCGCAAAACCTAGGATATCGCAACTATGCTGGTCGCTGCTTTGCTCTTGTGAGTACCTATTGTCCTATCACTGTCCTTGCATTCACACCTGGTGAATTATGTGACATCATTGTGCATTATAGCTTGCTTATCCACTGTTCGCTCCAAATTAACAGATCTATATTAATGCTTAAATTAATGTAGAATAAACCCAATGCTTATGAAGAAATTTAGTTCTGCATTGTTCTTGTAAGTATCTATTGTCCTTCATCACTGTACTTATATTTGTCAACTAGTTCTTCATGTATACGTTGCAGCTTATTTTCCCTTGCCCTCCATTTTCTACACATCAGTTGAATAAAACCAATGTTAGTGAAGAAGTTTAGCTCCGCGTTGCTCTTGTCAGTGCCTTTTGCTTGTATGTTGTATTTACATTTGTACCCTGCATCTTAAGCTAAATAATCGCCCTTTGTTCCTATATTTTCACATCTATATTTACTCTTAACAAAATGTAGAATAAAGACAATGCTCTTCAAGAAGAGTGTGCGGTAAACTTCTTAAATTGGCCCCCATCAATATGGACAAGGGCTTAATAGAGCCTGTCTTCTATACCTACTAATAAAAGAAATAGGTATTCTTAGTCTGTTTTGCTATTTTATAGAAAACCCCCTAATGTTTTTGACATTAAACCAGCAGTAAATATCAAATTGTTTTTAAAATACTCATATCTTCTAAACCGTAACTCCAAATTTAACATGTTATATTTGGAATTTGATTAGAAAAATATGTAGAATCTGAATATGATTTTATTTTACCTGTTAACACTTTAAAAAATATTGTCTAGGCTATAGTGTTAATCAACAATGCATTATCTGTTTTTTTCATACCGATATTGATTCAGATTGGGGATGAACACCTCAGCAAAATCAGGGTTGGAGATGAAATTGAAGATAAATTTGCTAGAGATACCCAATAAATAAGGATATGCATGACAATAAATAAAAGGAAGACCCAATAAAGATGGCATGCCCGCTATAAAAGAAATAAAAGAGAAAATACAAAGGAGATCCGATAAAGATGAGATGTCGCCCTATTCTCCTATATATAAGAAGAAAAAACAGAGGACATGCATGAAAAAAGTAAAAAGGAGTCATGCATGACAAAAAATAAAATAGTGATGAAATAGGGACCAATAATGACATGTATGGCAAGAAATAGTGATGAAATAGGGGCACAAGTACCTGCGTCCACAGGAGACCATACAAACATGTTATTTTCCAGACAAAAAAATCTCTTTTTATGATTAAAAAATCATGTATATTTTTAGCAACCTTTTTAACAACTCTTCATGTATTTGCGAAATATGCATGTGAAAAAAATGTGTTCAAGAGTTACCCTAAGTTGGTGATTCTTAAACTGAAAACTGCCATTAATGCACACATGTCTTCGTAGTGTGCTAATGTGTCATCGATCGTTTTTGTCATTTTTCTTTACTCGCCTGTAACAACAGACCATTTCGAACATGACATGAATAAATGCATGATCGCTTGCCCGTTTCTTTGCATAGATTAAATCTACATGCAAGCCGTGTTGAAATAGAATACATGTAGAATCTTAAACCATGCTTTTATAAGTTAAGACCATCTTTGTTTGGGCTGTAGCTACAAATTGTCAGATTATATACCATCTTTTGTAAATTAAGAGCGCGTGGTATTTTTTCTCCCGTTGCAACGCACGGGCCTCTTTGCTAGTCACTACTAATGTAAGTTTGTCATCCTCGAGCCTTCAAACTTTGTTCTGTATATTTGGATAGCTATGAGTGGAAATGCTGGTTATTTTTGTCGTCTGCATCAAATTGTTTGTTCAAAGTTTATAAAGAAAAAGTAGATAAACATAAGTTTGTCCTTCTCAATTTTAGTCTTTAGTTGTACAACCTAGTTCCTTATTCGTACCATGTAAATTAAACTAAACATAGCAAGTTATCTTATTTAGAACTATGTGTATGCTTGTGTTCTTGATCTGTAATCCAGTGGTGTGGTGAAACTACCAACAACAACACAATGTCATATCCTGCTATGTCTCAACTATGAACAATGCCATATTATATTAATGTTATTTAAATCGTGTCTCTTTATTTATCAATCTGAAATGGTATAAATTGACAGTACACTCACCATTCATGCTTATACGTTGTTTAGAACTACATGTATGCTTGTGTTCTTGACCCATAATCCAGTGGTTTGGTGAAGCTGGTCGCTCCTGCACAATGCCATTTCCTGTCGTCTTAACTATGGAAAATGCCTATTATGTTAATGCTATTTTAAACCGTGTCTTTATTTCTAACAAAGAAATGAGATGAATTGACAACGCTGATGCTTATACGTGCAAAACCTGTTATCTACCTACTTGTTTCTCTTTCAGAGTGACAGCACTGCTGCTAGGAAGAACTGCCACAATGATAGTGACATGAACCCATTGTTTGTCCCTCTAACATATATTCCAGAGAAGAAGGCAACACATCTTGATTTTAGGGATACAACCACAAAGTCAAATCTTGATGTAGTGACGAACTTACTCAGTGACACAAGCTCAATGAAGTCACTGCCTAAATTTGTTGGACTTCCTCAGTCTAAAATTCGAGCAGCAAGACATGCTTCCGCTCAAATCCGACTAGAACTCCAATCTCTATGCAAGATTAACAATAAGTACAGGACTTCTATAGATGCTATGCAGCTTAAGTTGGTGGATATAAGCGTCAAAAAGCGCAGTCTCATCAGGTTGCTAAGCTGCTTGCGCTGCAGCTCCTGGGTTGGGCTAACCTTTCTTGAACTGCGTTGAAGTGCTATTGGTTCTGTCTATTATTTTGTCGGCCTGTTTACTTCCACTGGTGGCGACCTGCCCAGTTTATGGAATCTGTTGTCTGGTTGCCCTTTATTATCGCTGGCGGCAAACTTTGATGCCCAGGGGATGTAATATGTTGTAATTTCTTTGTTGTATAGTCTAGGTTTATTCTTCATCACGATGATGTCATTTATTTGTTGTTTATGATGTCGTCGCTTTGAGAAAAGGTCATAAACTTCGATCGATGCACAATGAGCAAATATAGGTTTATAAAATAATAATTTATGTGCTAAAACTGGCCGGTCGCCAATCGCTAGTATGGGCCGAACCGTGGGCCTACAATCATCTTGGGCCATTAGTTAGGTCTAGTCTTAATATGGCCCACTATTAGTTTCGGTCCTTTAAAAGGCCGAGTAAATCGCTTGCATTAATTAGGCTGAAAAATTAAATAGGATTTTAATAGGTTGAAACCTAGATTCGGCCCCTTAATTGTGGCCAACAAATCACGGGCCGACGGCGTGCTGTAATATAAATCGGCCCATTATTGGCTCATTCGGCTGACGGGCCATTAACAGGCTGAAATGTTTTTGGGCCTTGGCTGACCCAATTACATGACGGGCGGGAAGCATGCCGGATGTATAATGGGCCAAAATTAGGCCCAACACTCTCAATGGCCTTTAACAAGCCGATAGACAGTTTGGGCTAGAATGTATCCACAAAGACTACGGGCCGTTAAGAGGCCGAAAGTAACTACGAACCATAATTAGGCCCAGGAGCAACTCGGGCCTTTAAATGGTCGAAATTGAAACTGGGCCGAAAGAGGCCCACTTGTAGATAGGGACGCTGATAGGCCGAAACTAATATCAGGACAAAATGTTAAACAGGCCATTAAGAGGCCGAAGAGAAAATCAGGCCCCCAATGGGCCCAATGGTACAGTAGCTGTTAAAGGGTCGTATCTGTTATGGGCCGTAATTTGGCCCAGGAAATGAAAGTCAGTTAACGAGACGGATCAGGTATGGACCGTAATTCGGCCCAAACTATTGCAGGTTGTTAAGGGTCGGATCTGATAAGGTTCGTAAACTAGCCCAAAATATTGCAGTCATTTAACGACACGTATCTGATATGGGCTATAATTTGGTCCACAAAATGTTAGGTTGTTAACGGACCAGCCCATTAGATTTGACGAAATCTTGTGGGCCTGTTCCTAGGCCGGCTTTTAAACCTATATGGGCCTCTATTGGGACGTCCCACGTGTCAACGTTTCATTGGCGATTCTTGTCAAATGGATGATTGACATCTGTCCCAACCCTGGGCCGACACGTGGATCGCCGGCGAATGAGAATTTTACATGTGGAAAATTGCCATTGGTCCAGGCTGTTAACAGGTTATCGGATCCAAACCGGAACCCGACAGCTTAACAAAGACCCGTTATGGTGGATGCCATGTGTCGGTCACCCTTGACGAAAGCACTTCTATGACGCGTGATTTATCATCGTGGAAGTGGACACTTCCGTGATGATAATTTGGTAATGTCATGGAACACTTCTACGACAGCACATGTATGACTATCTTGATTTTGTCATAAAATTGACATGGATGTACATGCATGACAGAAAACATGACCTACTGTGCCAAACACGTATCATCACGGAAGTGTATTTTTTGTAGTGCAAGGAGGAGCTTAATGCTGAGAATGCTAGGATGGCAACAGAGCGATCCACCTTCGATGCAGAATCACCACAGATTCAAGCTGAAACTTTTCGCTTAAGCTTGGATCAGAATGGATCAAACGTTGTTCTTCGCAGGAGGCATCAGAGTCGTCGGTCTCTGGAGTTTGATGCAAAGAATCTTTTCAATATGCCTGGGGCAGGACCGAGTAACCCGCCCAGCGTGACCCGGGCCCCTGATGTGCCTAGGACTGGAGTGGCAGCTCAGCCCCGCGCAGCAGACCCGCCCCATGATTTAAACCCACCTCAACGAGTCTCAACACCTCCGGGTCACTTATCTAACCCGTTGGACAACATGATTGTTGCGGCCTCATGACTGGCGGCTGTCCCGGTGGAAGGTGAGTCTCCTGTGGTGGTCGAGGCTTGGAAGGTTGTGGAACTTCTTCAGACGGCGGTAGCTCAGCTGGCAGCTTACTCCTACAGCCGCGATCGAATCCACTCAACTCCGTGTCAGAGTCGAAGTTACAGTCGGTAGATTGAATCGCCGAAGGTTTCTAGCAGTGAACTGTACCGAGCCCCATCCCGTGGCAATCAAGATGCTCAGAACCAGGAGGATCGGACTCACGCATGCCAAGAGGCAGAGCTCACAGCCAGCTGGCGGCTCTTCGACAACCTCAAATGAATCCTTCAGCGTCTATAGAGGTCGGGATGACTTCTAGGACAGTGGGTGTGCCATACTTAGTGCTGGCTCTACGCAATGAGCGCTTGCCCAAGGACTTCAAGGACCCTTGAAAAGTACCCAATTACACTGCGGATCAGCTTCCGGATGCTTGGATCGAGAGCTACGAGCTGTCCATGGAGATGTTGGATGTTAACGATGTTGTGTGCGCCAAATATTTTACCATGATGTTAGATGGGCCGACTCGCACCTTGCTAAAGGGATTGCCTCCTAATACCATCAACTCATGGACTGAATTGAAGATACGTTTCATTCAGAATTTTAAAGATACATGTAAGCAGCCTCTGTCGACCATCGACCTAGACACTTGCATCCAGCATGAGGATGAGTCAACCTCCCATTCAGTTCGCCGGGTCTCAGCTATCATCCCCTCGTCGGATAGCACCAACATGCTATTTTAATTTTGGAGAAGAATTGTCGGTTTATTCCCCTCAAATAGAAGCTAGGGCGGCTTAAACTTCATTGCAATGACATGGGAGAGCTCATGGCGGCTCTTATTAAATATGCCGACTCGGATAATACTAAGGATCCTGATTCAGATGAGGAGAAGTCCGGTAAGGGGAAGAAAAATGACAAGGGGCAGCAGTAGAGTACAGCAGGTCAGAGTCAAGGTAACAATGGTAAGCGCAAGCACGCTAACGGTGGATCAGACTTTGTGGCCAACACTAATGCATAGATCGGTGATCGCCATTGCAAGGGAAAATTCCAGCCCTAGTATGGAGGGCTGAAGTTCAATTTAGAGGAAATATTGAACCAACCTTGTCCAAAACATAGTCATCGCGATAGGCCATCAACCCACCCGTGGAAAGATTGTAGTATCATGAGGGAATACAGGAATTCTAGCCTTTACCAGAACCACAACAACAGTGACGGCCCGCACGGCGGGTCGGGCTCCGGTTTGCACGGGTCCGGCTTTGGAGGTGGCGGTTCAAATTCCGGTTTTCAAGGTCAGGGTGGTAAGTGCATCTATTGTCACCCTTAGTTGGTTTTGGAGTATTGACAACAAACATGGTTGAGGGACTAATGTGTTTGTGAGAATTGTAGGATAACACAGGTAGTGTCCCTCATAGATTCGGTTTACCTACCAGAGATGACCCCTAAAAATGTGTGAAGACATTGAAGACAATGGTGGTTCGTGAAGACATTCACGACAAAGATTATGACACGTGAAGCTATTCACTTGAAGACTATGGAGTGCGAAGACATAGTTGTTTCGTAGTTTCCTTTTCTTATTTATTGAGTCATAGGAACCACCGCACTATTAAGTGGGGTCCAAGTGAACAAAGTCACAGTGACTGATGTGATGCTCAACCAAATCATATGTCTTCGAGCAAAGACAATGAGAGCAAATCTTATCTAGAGCTGTATGAGTCAGCTTTGCTTGTAGCCATAGCCAAGTTGCCGCGTGTGTTTAAAATCTGACCGTTGGACACATGTCAGTTCCTTAGTGATACAGGGTCATTTCAGATATATCAGGTCGGGTTGCCTCTTGGCTATAAATAGCCCACCCCCTACACCATAAATTGGTGGCTGCTCAGAGTTAGTGTACGACTGTTGTTATTTGAGAGCAACCCACCTCCGCAGCATTTCAGAGAGAAATCCTTGCGAGGACAAAGCCCAAAACACCCAGAGCCAAAGAGTGTTAGGCATCATTGAAGTCTTTCTGTCTGAGTGATGTGAAGACTTGTTACACTTGAGGACTGTGAATCCTCCAGCCGATTAGGCATCGCGTTCTGAGCATGTAAGAGTCATTGTGGATTGCTGGTGAACGAAGTCTGTGAAGGTTTGGAAGTCTACCTCGAAGACTTACCAGAGTGATTGGGCGAGGACTGGGTGTCCTTAGCTCAAGGGGAATAAGGTGAAGACATGGTCTTTTGAGTTAAATCTCAGCCTCCCTAACTAGACGTACATTTGTCACAGCAACTGGAATTGGTCTACCAAATCCTTGTCTCCATCAAGCTACTGGTTCTATCCTCTACTCTCCTTACTTTACAGTTGTCTTCGTGAAGTCATTGCTTGCCTGTCTGATCTGTTTGACTTCACTCCTTGAAGACTAATATCTGTTTAGCCTCGTACTATCTTCCTTTCTGATCCTGTCTACCAAGTTGCAGTTAGTCTTCGTGCTTTCATTGTATTGTAAGTTTGACTAATGCTTGCCTAGTGCAGTTTTCATTCTGCTGCTTACTATATAGGCTCAGTTTACCTGGTTGTCTTCAAAGCCTCCGTGTTTTCAAGACTTTCAAAAAAATCGCCTATTCACCCCCCCCTCTAGTCGATAACTAGCACTTTCAAGGGCAATCAAGGCGGCTTTAACCAGCAATCCAATCAGGGCAATCAGCAACAACAATCAGGGTATTAGATCCACCTGAAGCAGCTAAGTAACGGCCAGTATCATGTTTTACAACTAGCTTTTGCAACCGAGACCAGAAAGTTCATAAGCGAGCGGTGAGTGCGGTTGAGCCGGTCATACCTCGATACTTACAATGGTCGGAGCAGCCAGTCGTATGGAGTCATGAGGATCACCCGCCCTAGTTGATAATCCGGGTCAGCTAGCTTTGGTGGTGGCTCCTCAAGTTGGAGGTTACAAGTTCACTAAGGTGCTCATGGACGGAGGCAGCAGTATCAACATCCTTTATTATGATACTTTTCACCGGTGGAATCTGACTAACAAAGATCTTAAGCCGTCCTCTACAGTCTTTCATGGAGTGGTGCTGGTAAGTCGGCCTATCCAGTTGGTAAGATTGCTTTGGAAGTAGCTTTTGGCAATGAACACAATTACAGGGCAGAGACATTAACCTTTGAAGTGGTCAAGATCAAAAGCCCCTATCAGGCTTTGTTTGGATGGCCGGCTTACGCAAAATTTATGGCAGTCCCTTGTTATGTGTATCTGCGGCTTAAAATGCCGGGTCGCAAGGGTACCATCATAGTGCATGGTGACAGGAAAATAGCTTTGGAATATGAAGAAGGCGATGATGCTTATGTTGAGTCTCTCTATGCAACGGAGGAGCTAAAGTTTTATAAAGACAATGTTGACCCGGTGGATATGACCCCTTGGAAGAAGCCAACAACAGAGCATGACCCGTTGCTGAAGTTTAAGTCGGCAGATGACACCAAACAGGTTGACTTTGTCCCTGGCGATTCATCCAAATAGTTCACAATTGGTGCTAATATGGGTCCAAAATAGGAAAGCACGCTCATCGAGATCATCCGTGAGAACTGGGACATCTTTGCAGGGAAACCTTCAAACATGCCAGGTGTACCGAGGGAACTTGCCAAGCACACTCTCAATATCGATCCCAAGTTTAAACCGGTCAAGCAATTCCTTCGGTGTTTTAATGAAGAGAGACGCAAGGCCATTGGAGAAGAAGTGGTCCAGCTCTTAGCAGCTGGGTTCATCATTGAAGTTTTCCACCTGGAGTGGTTGTCTAACCCGGTGCTAGTACTTAAGAAAAATGGCACCTGGTGCATGTGTGTGTATTACACAGACCCTAATAAGGCTTGCCCAGCTGATCCCTTTGCCCTCCCCGTATTAATCAGATCATAGATGCTACGGCGGGTTGTGAACGTTTGTGTTTTCTGGATGCTTACTCACGATACCATCATATCAAGATGGTAGTCAAATACCAAGAGAAGACGGCTTTCATCACACCCTTTGGAGCTTTCTGCTATGTGTCTATGCCTTTTGGGCTTAAGAGTGCCCAGGCGACTTATCAGCATTGTGTGTGGAACTGCTTTCACACTCAGATTGGGCGCAGTGTTCATGCCTATGTGGATGATATTGTTGTAAAATCTAGAAAGAAGGAGACTCTTTTGGAGGATCTGAAAGAGACCTTTGATAATCTCTGGGTCTACAAGATGATGCTTAACCCGACCAAGTGCGTTTTTGGTGTACCTGCAGGCAAGCTCTTGGGCTTTTTGGTCTCTGAGAGAGGCATCGAGGCTAACCGGAGAAAATCAAGGCTATCACCTCGCTAGCTAAGTTGGCGTGTGTTAATGATGTTCAATGACTGGCGGGTCATATTGCAGCTTTAAGCCGGTTTATAAGCCGCCTTGGAGAGAAGGTTATTCCTATGTACCAGATGATGAAGAAAACATATCATTTTGTTTGGAGTGATGCTGCAATAAGGCGTTTGAAGCACTCAAGAAGCAACTAGCTGAGCCGCCGGTTCTCGCAGCTCCTATTGAGAAGGAACCTTTGCTCTTATATGTGGCAGCAAATAGCAGAGCCGTCGGCATAAAAGTTGTGATGGAAAGGAAAGAGTCGGGCAAGGAGTATCCAGTCCAAAGGCCGGTTTGTTATGCCGGTGAGGTTTTGATCGAGTCAAAACAGAGATACCCGCATTGGCAGAAGCTAGTATATGGGGTGCATGGCCAGTCGCAAAGTGAAGCAGTATTTTCTTGGTCATCCCATTATAGTGGTCAACTATGCTCCCTTAGGTGATATTATTCAGAACAGGCAGGCCACAGACAGAGTGGCTAAGTGGGCCATTGAACTTGGTCCCCATGGGTTGAAATATATGCCAATGACAACTATCAAGTCACAAGCTCTTGTGGATTTGATCAACGGTTGGACAGAGTTGCAGACACCAGACGAAAAGCCAGATAACATTTTGACGGGTCAAGGCAGCTAGAGGACTCGGGGGCTGGAGTTATCTTGACTTCCCCACGAGGTGATAAGTTTTGTTATGTGTTACGACTAATGTTCCCTTGCACTAATAATGCAGCTGAGTATGAGGCTCTGCTCCACGGCCTTCGGGTGGCTAAAGAGATGAACTTAAGCCGGGTGAGATGCTTTGGTGACTCAGATTTGGTGGCTCAGCAGGCCTCAAACACTTGGGATTCTAAAGACCCGCTTATGTTGGCTTATCGCCGGGCGGTTGACAGTATTGCTGCTTATCGCCGGGTGGGATTCCTGCTCATCGAGCATAGCTGTTCACACCCTCTTGATCCAGTTTTCAAGCTGACTCATTGGTCACTTGGGGGCTTCCTGCTCATCGAGCATAGCTGTTCACACCCTCTTGATCCGGTTTCCAAGCCGAATTTGAGTTAAACATGCCTGTTTGCAAGATGCTACTCCGCTAGGTGACCCGCCGAACTCTTGACAGTTACTCTTTTCAATAAGACCCTGAACTTGTCAAGGTTAAAACAGCGGCTTTGTCACGAGAGAGCCGGCTTACATAGAGCTAGGATAAACTCACCTATTGTCGAAGTCTCTCCGCCATGTGGCCCGTTTGTACTCTTAACAGTTACTCTTTTCAATAAGACCTTGAACTATTTAAGGTTAAAACAATGGATTTATGTCACGTGAGAGCTGGCTTACGGGGTAAAACTGCTTTTTGTCAAAAAAACAGAATAGAGCTACTCTTCTGGACCTATAAAGCTTCCGGCTTACAGACTTACATGTTTACAGCATCATTATGCTATTGGTTTACAGGTATGACTTCATATTTGAATAAATACTTGGGGTTTTAACCCGCCCTGGTTATAGACTTTAAGTCGCCAGAACATATTATATTGAACATTATAACCCGCCCTGGTGTAACCCGCCAGGGTGTATGTCCTTCACTGTATGTGCAGGAACCTTGTAAAATAACATGATATTCCTTGCAAGCTCATCAATGGCACATGGAAAAATCATCAGCATTTTCAAAAGTTAAAACATGCACAATGGCATGATAGATCATTGTTTTCACTAGCCTATTACACGGCTTTCCAAGCCCAAAATGATTAAGAGTTTTTCAAGAGGAGGCGTCATGCTAAAGTTTGAGAGCTGCCACGTGGATTAGTTGTCCTGGTCTGGGCGAGTTGAAGCTTCCGAGTTATCCTATGTTGGTTCTACTTTTTCTTCTTTCATCGTCTGGAAGTTAGGTGATGACCAGTTGATGCCTCCTGTACACATGAGGTTAAACAATCATAAGCAAATATGTCAAGATACAATACAGACAAGTCCCAAGCCCTTTGCAAGCAACTACACTTGGCACTTGGGGGCTAATGTGTGAAGAAGTTCTTTTAAAGTTGCAGACAAATCCGGCTCATCTTTTTCAAAGTTAACCCAGCTTGTGAGGGCTATGAGATGAAGTTTTATTTTTAAGATCTAAATGATTCGACTCATCTTTTTCAAGGCAAGCCGGTTCATGGGGGCTATGGCTCGAAGTTTTTACTATGGTATACTGATTAAAGTCTTTGCCATACTCACTCATTTTTTTCCTATGACTAAGACTTGGGGGTTGGATAAGTATATTAACAAAGGAAGCAGAAGTTTGTACCTCATATTTCTGGTGCATCTGTTTGACTATGCCCATCTCAAGACCACGATCAGCATGCACTTGACTGAGATAGCCAGAGAATAAATCATTGACGCCCAGATGAGAATAGTTGGCAATATCAAACTTGACCTTGCGCTTCTCAATCAGTTATTCCTTGGCAGAGTGCTTAGCCGGGATGGTAGGATTCCCCGGCTCTGTGTAGCTAGTACCGGTAATCAAAACATCTTCAACATTCTCCTCAGTATGCTTGATTGGACTTGGCGGCTTAGCACCCGAAGGGCCAACATCCATAGGATATATTGAGGTGCCAGGGTTTTCTGGTGGCGGGTCATCAGTAGTCTCCTCAGGGTTTTGCACGGAGGCTTCAGATATTGGTGCTTGCTTTTCTGGCTCATAGACTTCTGGATCTTCTGCCGGCTTATTTGTCTTCGCTTTCTTGCTTGGCTTTGCTATCCCACTACAAGAAAAGGATGAAGAGGTCAGTATATCTGTTTACAGATGTTAAAACAACAAAGTGAAAGGTCGTTACCCAGGGGAAATATTGAAAGCCGGCAGTTGGGTCTGAGATGAGTTGCCAGAAGAGGAGTGAGAAGTTCCCTGATAATTTGAATCGGAAGGATTAAGTGGTTGGCCAACAAGACCTGCCTTTGGATAAAAAGAGACTGAAATCTGAGGCACCTCTTTCCGGTGCTTGTGAGGGGCCGGAGTGTTGGGTAAGCCGAAGGAGAGCTCTCCACCTCCACTATTCCGGGTTGTGCGCCGAGCTTCATGCTGTTGTTTCTTAAAAATAAAGTTTGGATCCAAGTAATCTAAAGGGTGAGAAAACCTTGCTTTCCAGCTCACTTGTCGAACTGTCTATCTTGGCAAAGGCTCTGAGTTGGAGGAAAGGATAGTTACCTCCTCACCATTTGCGTTGCTAAACTCTGCGTCGTCCTGATAGCAATCAGTGTCAATAAGATAATTAAAAAAGGAGCCAAGGGTGTCAAGGTCTACCTCCAACTCATCATCATTCAAAGCAAACAGCTCTGAGGTGTTTGTTTTCTTCTTGGCAGGTTTCCTGACAGCCTTGTTCTTTCCCCTACCCTTTTTGGCCGGCTTGTCTTGAAGTTTTTTGTTCAAAAAGGGGGAGTCAGCCTGCAAAAATCAAGCGCTTGTGAGAAGACAAATTATGTAAACAAAGAATGAGTTAGAAATCGCTCAAAATACTTACAGCTAGAGGCTTGTTAAGGGTGCAGAAGGGATTCAACCCCATCTTGCTACAAGTGTCCAAGCTCTCATTAAGCAGCGTCTTGGTCATCATGTTGATATCATCATCCTTTCGACACACTTGGCAGTGACGCTGTGGTCTTTGGCATTGTCGGTATATTCGCACATTAAGCTGGGACGGCGGCTCAATGGTAAAATTCTCCGGGCAACCCAGCATCCGACGAAATCAACTCTGGTCAACCCATTGGCCATTAAGGCTCTTGTTTTTTAAAAGATGGGCATATACTTAGCCTGTTCTTCGGTGTTGATCCAGTCTGGGAGGGGATGTCTTGAGCTAAGCCGGTTTTCATGGAAACCCGACAGAGGATTTTCACCAGCTGGAGAGGTATCTTGGTACTAAAACCAAGTTTGGTTCCAGTCCTTCAGGTGGCTGGGAAATGCGGCTACAGGAAAGACAGCTTCTTTTCGCCTTTGAATAGAAATCCCGCCAAGTTCTAAGCTGGGTCCATCTGTGAACTCTGTCTGGCGGTTCAAGTAATAAAATTCTCTGAACAAGTCCAAAGTGGGTTCTTCTTAAAGATACACTTCACAAAAAACTTGGAAGTTGCAGATATTGGACACAGAATTGGGTCCGATGTCTTGAGGGTGGAGTTGAAAGAAATGCAACACGTCACGGAAATTTTTTGAGCCGGGTGGCGAGAAACCCCGGAGCATATGATCAGCAAAGACTATGATTTCGCCTTCCTTTAGGGTGGGTATAACCTTGTTTCCTGGAGCTCTCCAGTGGATAACATCTTTGGGAGCTAAGACACCCACTTTAACGTGTTCATTGAGAGATTGCTCCGTAACAGTGGAGACGACCCAGTTGCGTGAAGTGATGGTTTTGGTCATTTTTGTTGATGGAAAACGTAGAAAGAGAAGTATTGTCGGGTCAAAGTTACTATATTAAGTCATCCAGTGATCATAAAGCAAGTGCATCAGGCAAAGTCAATTCGTATGCAAAAAATAGATACTATCAAGGTTGGCATGATTAAACTGGCAAGACACCGCTGGGTTATACGGATACTAGATATACACTTGCGGTTTAAGGCGGGCATAATAGTGTTTCGCGGGTTATGCCCTATCAGATAAGCCATCCGTGCGGCGGTAGTGCACAAGTATCTGTAGATCTATAAGCTAAATCTTGCTAAGTGTTAGACAAACATATTCTACAAGTTTTAATCAAAATTTAGGATCTACCACAGCTCAAAAAATAAGGGTAAATCTTAAAACCTAAGGTTGCGGCAGTGGAAGAACTCGAGAAGCTAAGGTTGAATCTGGAATAGAAGTGGATGTTTGCATTTGGAAAATGGTGCTAAAACTGCTATCGCACGACCTCTGTGTCGTTTTTCAGATCAAACTATTCGTTCTAAAGGAGGAATATGAGGAACGACGAAGAACACCGATGAACAGTGGAAACCCTAATGCAGATCTGTTATGCGGGGAAGCCACTATTTACCGATGCTGATGAACAGCAGAAGTGCGCCGCGTTTCTCTGGTCCGTTCAGGTCGATGCAGCGGCCGATGCTAATGTTGTTGAGGGCAGACGATGGCGGCAGAGCTCGGGGTGCGGTGGCATCGCGAGGAAGGATACGGTGGCGGCAGAGCTCGGGGTGCAGTGGTGTCGCGAGGAAGGAGACAAAGAGGAAGAGGCAGGGGTAAAAAATGAAGAAGAGGCCCCCTGTCCCTATTTATAAAAAAGTATAAAGATGGCATGCGCAAGAATCAAGGAGGCAGAATGATTATGCTGGTAATGCTGGCGCCTTGATTTTCGGAATGTTCATTAAGATAAAGATTCGTTGAGATATCTGGAGTCTTGTACGGAATTAATGCATATGATGTCATGGCAGGTCATGGTTCTGCCATGTGACGTCATGGCGGGTTGTGCTAGACTGGTGGGAAACTAACAAGTATATGTATTCTACTAAGTGGAATGGTGTAGATTGATGTGAACAAGTTCAAAGCAATCTGGGGCCTAATGTTGGGGATACAACTCCCAGGCATGACCCGCTCAGGAGGGTCCGGGTCATACCATTGGCGACTTAAGATGAGGAGGCCCAATGAGGTCTAATAACCCAGATGGTGGTTCATAGCGCAACTTATTGGAGGCCCAAGACCTGGAGAAGGCTCGAGGATCAAGGGCGTGAGCCGCCATATGTTAAACTTGTGTGAGCCGACCGGGACTCTGTAAGCCACCGAGGATATCAACCTGTTTATAAAGGGGTGACCCGGCGGCGGTTTAACTCAAGAAACAAGCAATCGAAAGCTAGGTCAAGCGTATTCGCTCACTGGTAATCGAAACCCAAGCAATACAACTAAAAGCAGGAGTAGGCCTTTACCTCCACCGTGAGGGGCCAAACCTAGGTAACTCTTGTGTCATTTGTCCCTTTCAACCCCTTCAAGCTAACCTAGTTGCAATGGCTCCACACCTAAGTCCTTTCACTAGGACATCTGTTGTGACAAAACCACGACACTAATGATGTTACCAAAATGGTAACGAAGCATTTCATTGAGCTGAGAAAAATCTCCAAGAAGCTAAACCAAGCTGTCAAAGACAAGCAAAGCCATCGAGCAAATGAGGAGAGAGGCCAACTCTGGATCCAAAAGAAATAATCTAAACAAAGAGATTGTTGAAATCACTAAGGCTCTCAGTCTCATGCGGAATGAGAAAATTGATTGGAACTCGCGGTTGCACATGGAGTTATCTCAGTTGTGTGACAGAAGAAACAAGGAGATTGACCGCAAGGCGGATCTTGCTCGAAGAAGAATCAAAGAAGAAAAATGTCATAAAGCTAAAACGAGAGCTAGCAAACCCAAAGAAAACAAAGATTGCCGCCTTCAAACTGTTGTTTCTGATCCTCCGCTTGATTCCAGTACTCCCTTGCAGCGGGTTCCACCATCTCCAAAGCACGAGGATGAACCTATGCGGCACGCTAGTCATGTGGAGGTTATTATTCCTACTCTAGCAGCCCAAGAGCAACCTGATGTTGTTGATATTTTCCTTGAAAAGACTGATGAAGAAAATGCTCCGCCTAAGCAGCAAGCCCCAGTTGATGAGGTTGATGTAGAAATCGAAGTTTAGAAGGTAGATCCATTGCCTCTGAAAACATTGCAAGCTGAGCCCTCCAAATTAAACAAGTAGGAGATTGACAAGATTGAGGGTGAGCTAAATGTTTCGAGAGACAAATCCACCCCGGTCACACCATCTGGTGCCCTTACCCAGATGGATGTTGATCCTGCTCCTCATTCCACTGCACCACAGTTGGAAGAGGAAGAAAGAAAATCTGATGAGCCCCATGGATCAAGAAGTAATTGCTCCACCAATTATGCCCCAAGCGTCCGAGAAAGAGGTCATTATGCTTCCAACCGAAAGAAATACAGTGAAAGAAAAGGCCCTAGTTCCCGAAAGACAAAAAGTTGCTGAAGGAGTTCCAACGAGCAAAAATGATAGACAGTCAAGTTCCTCGAGGCAATCTGCACAAGAGAAATCAAGGAAGCCTTTTGAGGGAGGTGTGCCTGCACCTGATAACAGTGGGCCCGGATTATGGGTGAAGAGGAACATCTGAGAAACCCATTGGAAACTTCCCCCTATTTCATGTCGAATATGGCCCGAATGGTCCTGCTTCAATGAGCAGTTTCATCTTTTGGAACTTGCATTCTTTGGAACCAGCCCATATGATGGAGAAAGAACTTCCTTGTCACCAAGATTCTGGACTAAGGAACGGGTAGTGTACTATAGTCATATTCTGTATGACAAGAATCGCATTTTCAAGCACAAGATTCTAGATTTCACTAAGCTCGAAAGTTTTAGCCTGCTTCCATCATACCATCGAGCAGATTGAACAAGTCTTCCTGAAGAGCTTCCTTCATTTCAATCATGGATGGAATCATGAACTGATCTTCAGTTCTATGCCACTCTTTATATCTTAGGCGATCTTGCAAATTACAGTACATGGATTCTCGAATGGATGACAGGAGAAGAAAAGATCAAATGTTTGGCTCACCAGTTCTTAGCACTGTTGAATCTTCCTCGGTGCAAATTTGATGCTACTCGTGAACATAGACTGCACTAGTGGGATGTATCCGAAGCTCAACTTCATTCGTTGATGGACCCCAAACTTGTTGGTGATGAATGCATAGAGGCAAATCCAAAGCATTTGGCTTACGCGAACAAAGTGTTGTTCTATATCCTCTGCAACTCCCTCACGCCAACAAATAGGCCAGAAACCCTTAATGGCATCATGGCAAATGCTCTTCTAGCCACAACTCAGGGTATCTGTTTTGATATTTCGGATCTTTTCATTCGCAACCTGGCCTGTGCGGCTGATAGCCCTCAAGCTCTGAAGCCATATGCACCTTGGGTCATGTTTGCCATTAAACGGGTCATTGAGGAAAAGTTTTTTTTCCACATGTCCCGAAAGTTTTATGCCACCAGTCCACGATGCACTACGGATTGCGAAAGACACCGGGAAAGGGAAAATACCGATTGATGTTACTGGTTCTGCTTCTATACCTGCTTTTGTTAAAACTCCAAAGGTCAAGAAGGCAAAAGTTGAAATCCCTCATGAAGAAAATCTTTCAGTATACGAGATTTGTTTTCGCACTCAGCAAGCCCTGGAAAGTCACATCAAGCTCAACCAGAAAGTGAAGCTGGAAATGATGATTGAGATAAATAAGTTTCACAATTATGCTTGCCAAGCTCTCCTGTATGAGAAGGAACAAAAGAAGTGCTCCTGGACCCTTCCGCGCAAGCATTATTCTCGCAAACAACTATCTGCCAGGGGTATCGAGAAAGAATACAGTCATCTCTGGAGTTGTTTGAAGTTCCTCGCACCCGAAGGCAAACCCCAGTGCTTCCTCAGCATTTCGACTCCACCGACTTGTTGTTTGTTGAACCAGATGATGTTCTCAAAGACACAGTAGACACATTTATTTTCAAGCCAGATGCACCTTGCACTGCTACTCCCGAAGTTGATCCTGAATTCCATGTTGCATCTCCAACTCCTGCTTCAATCTCGGCCCTCGCTCGCTCTGCTTCGCCGAACAGTTAGAGTTTTGATTTCGAGGATTCTTCGAACGAGTAGTTCCTCGTATGCATTCTCTTTCCTTTTTGATACTTGTTGACAAAAAGGGGGAGAAGATCATCGAGTGATAGATGAGCGGTTTATTTGCAGGGTGACAAGTATCTACCACGAGTGGAATCAACTGGAATCGGATTAGCTCTGAGTTGAAGGAGAATAGGGCGAAGAGAGTTTATCTTCTGTGTAAAATCACAACCCCTCCAACCAGACGTAGTCCTTTGGCAGAAGGGCGAACTAATCTACCAAATTCATCTGTCGCCATCGAGCACCACTGTTTCACTTTGGGGTGCCGGTCCATCCAGGCGTTTAAGCCCCATTTGAGGCGTCTGTCTGGATCCAAAAAACATGACCGGGCAGCCCGCCCGGGCCACCTTATATCCGCCTCATATTTGGGAGTGCCGGTCAGTCCATGCGTTTGAGACCGTTTGAGGCGTCCGTCTGGATCAAAAAAATGTGACCAGACAGCGACCGGGCAGCCCGCCCGGGCGTATGAGGCGGTTTGAGAGGTCCGGCTGGAGTCTGCAGCCGTTTGAATGCGGCAAGGAGGCGTGTTCACCCAGACGTGCAGCTGGTGGTGCTCTCTCGGCCGACGCGCCGCTTCAATGCCGACAACGAGATGCCGTGTCCGCTCTGGGCGGGCGTCAAGCGGCCGCTCTACAGCGGCATGAACGCGGGCAGCTGGCGATGGGCGGGAACGCACG